>NW_027645177.1:0-4995 GCF_032717465.1 Coenobita brevimanus | reverse complement strand
TCAAGCTCTTAACTACATCATAATTATCAGATTGATCCTGAGGCAAAGATGCATAAGTTACTTGAGCTTTACCGGTGAGAACAGTCTGAAGGAGTACTGGCCAATACTTTTTGGGCCAATTAAAACCTGTAGCTACCCTCTCAAACAACTGAAAATACTTTGTTAAATCAGATTTATTAAAAGGAGGGACTAGTTTAACATTTTTAGCCACATCAAAATCATTAGAGCTAGATGATCCAGTTCCATCTTGTTTCATGCGATACTCATGGTCTGCCTGAATCCTAGCAAGTTCAATTTGTGCCTCCTGAATACGAGCCTGAGACTCAGCATGTGCCTGTGCCTCCTGAATACGAGTCTGAGACTCAGCATGTGCCTGTGTCTCCTGAATACGAGACTGAGACTCAGCCTCCTTATCAAGTGCCTGAAACTCAGCCTCCTTAGCACAAGCCTCCTGCAGGGCTAGCTGTAACTTAGCTATTTCAATCTGCGTTTGCTCATCTGGAGGAGTTACATCAAACAAGATTTTATTAATCATGCCAACAATTTGATCTTTAGAATGATGAGAGTGAACTGCAATTCCCAATTGTTGAGCAACAAGCTTAAGTTCATTCTTTGTTCTGTTTTCTACATCACACTCTGTTTGCACATTTCACAAAAAATCTTTGGCTTCATCAAGAGTAGTAATAGTAGACATCATGAATAAATCACAGTCACAAAATATCAAGCAATATCCTTATTGTAATATCCTGAATATCCTGATAAGAGGTCGCCAAATTTATGTTACGGAACAGAGAGAGATAATGAACACTTCAAGTGAGAATACTAAAATCACTACTGTCCCGCAAAGTTCCAGATTCAAAACAAAAGAGTTAGGTAAAATTACAAGTTAGAGTTTAATGCTCAAACTAACAACTAAACATCCAGGACTCATAAGGATAATGTAATGGCAAAAAACAGGTTAAATATATGGTTAACTGCAATAGCCTCTATTAACACGAAATTAGCAAGGGTAAATTTATCTAAGTCAGCCCTGATAAAATGAGAAAACCGGATAATGCTCAGTTAATGCAAGATATATTATTACAGATACAAAATATTATTAATAATGGCTGACATCAAAAACTCCACATGAACCACAAAAACCTCACCAGGCCCACGAATCAACACCTCAGGCCATACAGTACAAGAAAAATGGTAACAACACTTATACTCAAATTATACAGCAGCTAGATGATTGGAGACTTCCTGAGCACTCACAAAGATAATAAACTATAGAGGGGAGGACAAAGATATGAACAAAATGAGGAGTAGATCTAAGTGGCAATAATGCAGAGACTGAGCTCATTATATAGGGGCTGGCAGAGCTTGATTCAACTTGCAAGAAGGATGCACAAATGAAGCCATAGGGGACAAAGAGTTGACAATCCTGCTCTGAACAACAGAAAGAACGACTTACTCTACTATAAGGGGGAAAAGGGGGGAGTGAGGTAGAACACGCAAGCCTGGTCACTATGGAAGCCAGGAGGCGAATCGTGATCAAACGTGCAGCATACTGTACATTAGAATTATACAAAGGATGATGAAATCATAGGCTATGTAACAATATATATATATATATATATATATATATATATATATATATATATATATGTATATATAGTATGTATATACTGTATATATATATATATATATATATATACTATATATCCAGCCAAGGAGAAGCAAGATGATTTTCCACTTCATATTTATTTCAGGTGACTAGTTTCGGGATGCTTATCCCATCTTCAGACCTAAAAGCATTTAAAACACATATTGCAAATTACATAAAGTTTTAAAAAACATTTAAAATATCCATAAGAAATACAAAAAAGTTACCAAAAAAGCATGTGACAATGACCGATTACTATAAAAAATGTATTTTTTTAAAATAACAGACTCGAGTAATAAAAGTGAGAGTGTTACCTCTGTGAGTTGGCAGCTAACACTGAAAATCCTGAACACAGTGTTTCATAAAAAAAAAGTGTCATAAAGCTTCTGAATCGTCAACAAACCAGTGTGAAGCAAAAGAACCAAGTAAAGAATCAATGAACCAAGTATCAAAAGGCTGATTCATCGATACAAAACACTATAATCCTAAGGTATACAACTTTGTTGATGATTCATAGTTATTTAATGAAGGCTTAAGTTTGTGAATGTACAAAGACTCCAAAATTCGCAGTTCCATTCTGTCATTACTACTATGTAAAATACTGAAATTATCCATATTACAAGTATGGCCCATATCGAAACAGTGGTTCCTAATCTCTGACAAAGTTGGGTTAGACAGTGGCAAAGATGTTCTATGAGACAAGCCTCTGTGCTCACACACACGAATTTTGAGGTTCCGAATTGAACTCCCAATATATCTAGCTGTACAGCTAGAACAGGCATATAAATATACTATGTTTGAGCACAGTGGCTTTGGGATATTATCTTTACATCGAAAAAATGAACCTACGGTTCATTTTTTCGATGTAAAGATAATATCCCAAAGCCACTGTGCTCAAACATAGTATATTTATATGCCTGTTCTAGCTGTACAGCTAGATATATTGGGAGTTCAATTCGGAACCTCAAAATTCGTGTGTGTGAGCACAGAGGCTTGTCTCATAGAACATCTTTGCCACTGTCTAACCCAACTTTGTCAGAGATTAGGAACCACTGTTTCGATATGGGCCATACTTGTAATATGGATAATTTCAGTATTTTACATAGTAGTAATGACAGAATGGAACTGCGAATTTTGGAGTCTTTGTACATTCACAAACTTAAGCCTTCATTAAATAACTATGAATCATCAACAAAGTTGTATACCTTAGGATTATAGTGTTTTGTATCGATGAATCAGCCTTTTGATACTTGGTTCATTGATTCTTTACTTGGTTCTTTTGCTTCACACTGGTTTGTTGACGATTCAGAAGCTTTATGACACTGTTCTTTATGAAACACTGTGTTCAGGATTTTCAGTGTTAGCTGCCAACTCACAGAGGTAACACTCTCACTTTTATTACTCGAGTCTGTTATTTTAAAAAAATACATTTTTTATAGTAATCGGTCATTGTCACATGCTTTTTTGGTAACTTTTTTGTATTTCTTATGGATATTTTAAATGTTTTTTAAAACTTTATGTAATTTGCAATATGTGTTTTAAATGCTTTTAGGTCTGAAGATGGGATAAGCATCCCGAAACTAGTCACCTGAAATAAATATGAAGTGGAAAATCATCTTGCTTCTCCTTGGCTGGATATATAGTATAAGATTCCCCACGGGCACCTCAGTTGTTGATATATATATATATATATATATATATATATATATATATATATATATATATATATATATATATATATATTATGTATATACTGTATATATTATATATTATATGTGTGTGTGTATGCGCCAACGCAAGATCGTGCTAGAAGATTGAGCGAAGAGTTCTGGACAAATGTAGAAGTGTGCATGGAAAAGTTTGGAAGGAATGAGAGAGTGTTTTTGATCGGTGATATGAATGGTAAAGTTGGGAAGGTGAAGGTGGATGGAATAGTTGGAGAGTGGGGTGTGCCTGCTGAGATAGATGAGAATGGGAGTGCGTTAGTGGACATTTGTGCTGGGAGGGGATTGGTGATAGCCAATACCCTCTTCAGGCATAAAATGATCCACAGGTATACATGGCGAGTGATGAGAAGGGTGGGTGGTGAACTGAATGAAAGGAAGGCAATGATTGATTATGTGTGTGTGGATGAAAGGATGAAAAGATGTGTAATGGATGCAAGAGCTTATAGAGGTTGGGGGAGTGGACTTTCTGACCACTGGTTGGTGGTGGCCAGAATTAGGATTCAAGTAAGATGGAGGAATAGAAGAAGGGAAAGACGAGAGGAAGGAGTAGTTGCAAGGAGAGTGGAAAGAGAAATTACCAATATGCCGGGAATCGAACCCGGGACTCTCAGGTGAGAGCCAGGCAGCATACCACTACACCACGACCATGTAAAAGTTAACTCACGTTGTCACAATCTTGTAACCAACGTCCCTCCGCCCCCACTGTGGGCATCAAGAGGATGAGTTAACCCCCTGGCACTCGGGCAAGTAGATGCTTTTAATCTATCCCAAACACTTACGGCAAATCAGAATGAAGAGAGAACCTGTATTTTTTACACAGGAAAAATCATCAGAGCGGAGGGACGTTGGTTACAAGGTTGTGACAACGTAAATTAAATTTTACCTGGTTGTGGTGTAGTGGTATGCTGCCTGGCTCTCACCTGAGAGTCCCTGGTTCGATTCCCGGCATATTGGTAATTTCTCTGATGATTTTTCCTGTGTAAAAAATACAGGTTCTCTCTTCATTCTGACTTGCCGTAAGTGTTTGGGATAGATAAAAGCATCTACGTACTTGCCCGAGTGCCAGGGGGTTAACTCATCCTCTTGATGCCCACAGTGGGGGCGGAGGGACGTTGGTTACAAGATTGTGACAACGTGAGTTAACTTTTACATGGTCGTGGTGTAGTGGTATGCTGCCTGGCTCTCACCTGAGAGTCCCGGGTTCGATTCCCGGCATATTGGTAATTTCTCTGATGATTTTTCCTGTGTAAAGAATACAGGTTCTGTCTTCAGAGTGGAAAGGTTACAAGAGGATGAGAAAAAGACAGTGTATAAGAGAGAAGTGGAGGAACGATTAGGCAAATATGAATTGGAGCAGATGGGAGACATGGAAGGTGTGTGTAGGATATTTACAGAAGAAATATGTGCAGCATGTGATGTGGTGTGTGGAAGGAAGAGAAGACGGAGGGGGATGCAAGGAACAGCGTGGTGGACTGAAGAGGTGAGACAGGCACAAAAGAAGAAAGCATACAATGAATGGATGAGAAGTAGGGGCATGGAAGAATTTGAGAGGCGGAAGAGAGAGTTATATGTAGAAAGAAAGAGAGAGGTGAAAAGATTAGTAAGAGAGAGTAAGAAGAG
>NW_027645176.1:0-33478 GCF_032717465.1 Coenobita brevimanus | reverse complement strand
GGGTGTCTGCCCTGTCCTCTCCTCCATCCTTCTTTCCTTCCATCTTCTTCTGTCTTTCTTTCCTTCATTCTTTCCTCGTCTTTCTGCCTGCGGGTGACTTTACACTCCCTCTGCTGTCTTTCATTCCTTCATTCTTTCCTCTTCCTTCTGCCCGTGGGTGACTCTACACTGAGTGACAAGCCAAATGGTTTCCTGTACACCAGGAAACCATTTACTACGCTGGGTGGAAACCATATAACCAAATTTTGGCGCCTGGTGGTTTAGTGGGTAATTATTGTGCTCCAATCTGATTGAGCCAGTGAAGGTTTAAATCCAAGGGGTAGTTGGGGTTTATTGCTCACGTAATGCCACTCAGAGATGAGCGAGGCTGGTCACTCTCATCCTAAATGTCGGGACCATCTGCCTAGTCCTGGGCTCCTACTCTCCTAATGGGGCAACTTAGGATTGGATGATGGATGGATGGATGGATATATATTTGTGTGTGTGTGTGTGTGTGTGTGTGTGTGTGTGTGTGTGTGTGTGTGTGTGTGTGTGTGTGTGTGTACAAAGTCGGTATACGTTTAGTAATGGTGACTGTTGCTTACAGTGTTCACTATGGTGACAGCAGGCGTGGCAGCATTTATCTTCTACTTTGTAAAGAGTTCAGTGGGCAACCTGATCATGGCTTGTGTGTTTGGCGCTGTGTCCAACGTCTCCTCAACAGCTTTAGCCTGTCTTGCCACTGAACTCTTCCCTACTTACCTTAGGTAAGGAATTCGAACAAAACTAACTGTGTACTTTGTACTAAGATGTTAGAGTATATTAATGTTCTCCGTGTTTGACTGCAGGAAAACAAGTCTCTATCTTGCCATGGTTGAATTTGTCTTTCGCTGCATAGTTACCTCTATTTCAATTGTTTGATAATGTGTGTAAGCAGGTCGCTTATACTACATTTATATATATATATATATATATATATATATATATAGATATATATATATATATATATATATATATATAGAGAGAGAGAGAGAGATAGAGAGATAGAGAGAGAGAGAGATACATACATACATACATACATACATACATACATAGATCTAGATCTAGATCTAGATATATAGATAGATAGATTCAAAGAGCAAGTAGAAAAACAGATGAAAACAAATTGTCAGCGTTTTCATCTAAGTTTCTACGTGCTCTTTGAATCTGTAGCGCAGACCACATCGCTGAGGAACTTGGAAATATCTATGATACTGCAGCCAAATTAAAGTACCCGCAAAACTTCACAGATAAAGCTTTCAACCAAGCAAGGAAAACTTTCTATAGGACCATTCCATTGCCTTCTAATGACAAAACGAATCTCTTAATTTTACCATACAGTGAAAATTTTTCGAAAGTTCCTCAGTTGAAGAAAATGTGGAATGTAAATGTAGTGTTCAAAAATTTTTGTATAGTGAAGAAGTTGATTAAGAATTCACCTGATAATTCAAGTGGCCTTATTTACAATATACCATGTAAAGAATGTACCAAGTTTTTTTTTTTTTTTTTTTTTATGTAGACCAGACAGGAAAAGATCTTAATGCAAGAATCAAACAACATAAGTACAGTGTTAGGACAAGACAAACATCCAATGCCTTCTTTGTACATATGAGAGATGAGAATCACTGTATAGACTGGGATAATGCCTCTTCCGTTTTGTCTTCCAAATCTGCTGTTAACAGGAATATCATTGAATCCAGTGTAATCAAGAACACAGAGTCCGATATTATGAACCTGAGCAATGGGATGTACAAGGTAGATAAGTTCATCACAGAGAAATTATGTAGCCTAGTTAAGATCATTTAGTTTGATCTCGTTTGTATATTTTTGCTCTCCTTATTATATATGCTCACACAAGTACTGGAGGGGCTTTGTACAAGGGTATGCATGCATATGTAATTGTTTGAACAGAATCGGTTACATTGTAAGTATATTTCATAACATAGTTTTTGTCTATGTATATTTGCACTCATTTTCATATGTATACGTTTGTAGCCTATGTGCTTATGTAGGTAGGTTCGTTGTGCGTTTAAGATTTCAGCACCAATAGTGCAGGTCGGGCCATACATTGACCCGGTCAATGGGGTGTGGGCTGAGTTTCAAATAGTAAGAGGGAAGACAGGGCTTGGGGACTGCCCAGCACACATGCCCTATCTTCTGGCTGGCTTTGTGGTGTGTGTGTGTGTGTGTGTGTGTGTGTGTGTGTGTGTGTGTAGGTAGGTATGTATGTAGCTGGGTTCATATCCATATACAGAAGACGACCAGATAAGTATTTATATAAGTATTTTTTTACATGAATCAGTGTTCTTGTAACTGTAATACACATGCATATGTTGAATGATACTATTTATATGTGCGAACGTCCATTAACCATGACTCTGCATTTGATTAATTCGAAAAACTGAGAGAGAGAAAGAGAGAGAGAGAGAGAGAGAGAGAGAGAGAGAGAGAGAGAGTTGGGCAGGTCAATAGGCCCATGCTTGATAATCCCCTTCCCACACCCTGTTAATCCTGTGCGCTTTGCAGTCCCCTGTGGCTACAAGACACCCCGTAAACTTAATATACCCGTACGTAGCGTTGCGTCATGTCATTATTCATTTTTCAATTTACTCAATGCAAATAAGGTAATATAAGCACAGATTAGTATCTGCACAGATAGCCCTGAGTTAACAGTCACTACTCTTACTTTCGACCTGTGATGGGCTGTGGATCACTGAGGCTCCCTGTTAGCCAAGTGACCACCATTGGGATTTTTTTTTTTTATGTACCAGGGGTTACTGCTTCAGGAGGAAACTTGTGTACTTGTAACACATGGGAGAGTTCCTTGTCTCAGTGGAGTGAATGGAGGTAGAGCCTGATTGCCTGCTGCCTACCTGAAAAACGAAGGCAAGGCTGCCACACCACCCCTAAACATCCACTCTGTTCACTGTACATCCACACCGTGCACTGTGCAGTCCCCTTTTGTCTATAAGACACCCTGTCATATATATTTTTCAATTTCCCCAATGCAAAGAAAGTAATATAAGCACAGATTAGGATCTGCACAGATAGCCCTGAGTTAACGGTCACTACTCTTACTTTCGACCTGTGATGGGGTGTGGATCACTGAGGGTCCCTGTTAGACAAGTGACCACCATCGGAATATTTTTAATGTACCAGGGGTCACTGCTTCAGAAGGAAACTTGTGTAATTGTCCCTCATGAATGAGTTCCTGGTCTCAGTGGAGTGAATGGAGCTAGGGCCTGACTGACCGCTGCCTACTTTAAAAGCGCCAGGCAAGACTGCCGCACCACCCCTAAACATCCACACTGCTCACTGCAAAGTTTCCTCGTTATGTCCACAGACCCCCCATTAACTCAACGTACCCGTTTATAATGTCATGACGTAATTATTAGTTTATTTGATTACTTTCTCTTTCAGGTTACTCAAAAGGGGAGCTTATAGATAAAGTATTATGCAGTAGAATGTGACTTTTCCATTCCAGTGTTTCTTGTGAAATTTCCATGTCAGCTTTTCCATGCTGCATGGTGGTTTTTCTCACTTTTTCCTGGAGGGTTTGGGGGTAGGGGGAGCCTTCTTGCTTTACTATCCTTATCCTTCAGCATGTAGAGTTAGATCTAGTAGTCATAGTCTTCTCTATAAAAAGCAGCCTCGATAGGACCTTAAAGTCTGTTGTGTTTGCTTTCCTATGTAATCCTATGTAAACTTCATGCTACGACACTCCTCAGTTATGCTTACCGTACGGTATAAAATTCACTGTTATCCAAAAGTGTGTTTATCAAGAATTATATTTTATGTATGTAATATTATTTATTTTAATGCAGAATTTATTTAGCTAGAAATAAGGAGGTAAGTTTAGAACACTAGTAATTGTCAGTGACTTAGGAAGCTCCCTTGAGACTTTCCCCTCCTACTTTTTGTATAAAAATGACAGGTGTACGCCAAGTACTTTGCTCTCCTCTGAAGATGTGAACACACGAAAGCGCAGGTATCTAGTGTTTCCTTTTCCTTGTGGATATCAGCATATATGTGAATCAAGTGTTATTAAGTGATTTTATGATATATATATATATATATATATATATATATATATATATATATATATATATATATATATATATATATATATATATATATATATATATATATATATATATATGTATCCTTTGGAGCCCAATGTCCTCAATAAAGAACGGAACTGGGCATTTTTAACCCAGTGGTACGGACATATGAGCTTCGCAAGTATGAGTCGAAAGATAGAGGGCAGCATGCCTAGCACCCTTCCAGCAAATTCCCTCACACAGGAAATCTGGGAGCCAATGGAATATATATATATATATATATATATATATATATATATATATATATATATATATATATATATATATATATATATATATATATATATCAATCAAACATTTCCTGTGGCACCCCACGGGATGCATAGGGCCTCAATGAACTCTCTCCACCAATATTTGTCTCTTGCCATCTCCTTCAGGTCCCACCAACACTCCTCTCCTGCTTCTTTTTTCATTGTCCTCAACCAGGTTTCCCTCGGCCTACCTCTACGTCTTCTTCCTCTAGCAATCCACTCTGGCACATCCTGTATTAAACAACCTTCTTTTCTGTATATGTGCCCCAGCCACTTCCAGCGAGACAGTCTCACATATTCATTAACTGGTTCCACTCTCGTAATATCCCTTACTCTTGCATTTGTAACTCTGTCTTGCCACTTTACCCCAAGAATCCTTCTCAGTATTTTATTCTCAAATCCTAATACTTTCTGATCTGTTGCAATTGTACTGTACCATGACTCATGCCCGTAAATTAAAATTGGTCTAACCATGGAGTTGTAAATTTTCACTTTAGTATGTTCCGAAAGCATATTATTATTCCAAACAGATTTCAACATTCCAACAGCTCGCCAAGCCTGTCTAATCCTCTCCTCAATTTCATTGTTTAATGATCCATTCGATGATACAATCGTTCCCAGATATTTAAAGTTTTCTACATTCTTCACCACATTATTCCCAATTACACAATCGATTTGGTTCTCCACGTTCATATTAATAATTTCAGTCTTTCCACAATTTATTACCAATCCCACTTTCTCTCCTTCCTCCACCAGACAATCGAGCACCCTCTGCATCTCGTAAATACTTCCGCAAATCAGTACAATATCATCAGCATAGTCCAAATCCATCAGCTTCTTATTTTCTGTCCAGTTAATTCCTGCACCTGTTCTCCTTACAACCTTTTTCATAACATAATCCATAACCAAAACAAACAACAATGGCGAAAGAACTCCTCCTTGAATCACTCCTGACCTAACTTGAAATGGATCACTCAAAGAACCACCCACCATTACCTTACAAAAAGTACCTTCATGCAGGCTTCTAATAATATTTACAAATTTTTCTGGTATACCATAGAATCTCATAATTTTCAACATAGGTCCACGTGAAACATTATCAAACGCCTTTTCAAAATCCGCAAAACACATGTTAAGTGGCATTTTCATCTCATTAGCTTGTTGCATTAGATGCCTTACAATAAAAATCTGATCATTACAACCTCGACCCTTTCTAAATCCCGCTTGTTCTTCTCTTAAAATTTTATCAATTACTGGCTCTATTCTGTTCAACAAGATTTTGGAAAAGACTTTTGCAACTACAGGTGTCAAAGTTATCCCCCTCCAATTGCCACACACACTTAAATCTCCCTTTTTTGGTATTTTTATAATCACTCCATTTTTCCACTCTTCTGGAATTCCACCATTATCCCAAACCACATTAAAAAGTTTCAAAAGCGCATTCATCAACTCGTCATTTTCCACCTTAAGCATTTCAGGGAATATTCCATCCTCACCTGGAGCCTTAAAATTCTTTAACTCCTTTATAGATTTTGCTACCTCTTCCAAAGTTATATCCCCTGTTTCTATCTGCAAATCTCTCTCGGCTGACAAAATGTCCTCTTCAGCTGGGATTGGTCTATTTAGAACAGATTCAAAGTGCTCTTTCCATCTTCCTTTTATATCCAAATCTTGATTCATCATATTACCATTTCTATCTCGTACAGGTATTTCCTTCCTTCTCCTTTCAGTCCCAGTTAACTCCTTTATGGCCTGATACGCTACTCTTGTGCTCTGACCGTCATTTTTACTTAATTTAATTTCTGTCTCTGTCTCCTTTTCATCATATAGTCTCCTCTTATCACGTCTAACGAGTCTTTTTACTTCAGAACGTAAACTCCAGTACTTTGCTCTAAGTACTTCAACTACCTGGCCATCAACATGTTGTTCTTCACTTCTTAACTTAGCCTCTTTCCTTTTCTGAATTACATTCCATGTTTCATCTGACATCCACTTTTTCCTTCTCGCTTTTCCCTTTTTCTTAATAGTAACCTTAGCACTCTCATGCAAAACCTCTTTTACCTCTCTCCACATTTGATTAATATCATTGTCTTCAGATTCCATCAAAGTCTGCAGGACTAAAAACCTGTTTCTACATTCGCAACCGAAACTTTTCCCTCGTGCTCTCATCACTTCTCAGCTCATCAAAATCATAATTATTACCTCCTGTACAATTACCATTAACGTTTCTCTTAAGCTTTATTTTAATCTTTGACACAACAAGTTGGTGATCACTACCTATATCTGCCCCCCTCCTTACCCAAACATCTTGCAAATAACTTCTATGCCTTCTGCTAATTGCAATGTGGTCAATCTGGTTACAATATTTACCACATGGTGAAATCCAAGTAGTCTTATGTATTTTTCTATGCTCGAAGATAGTTCCACTAATGATAAGGTCATTTGCCCAACAAAGGCTTGCAAGTCGCACCCCATTTTCGTTTCTTATACCAACACCCTCCTTACCCATACAATCTTCAAAGCCAGCCTTACTACTGCCAACAATCGCATTAAAATCACCAATGCAAACTAACACATCATGTCTTGCCACTCTATTCACTACATCCTGCAGCTTCTCATAAAAGTCATCCTTCATTTCATCAGCAGCCTCATTTCTCGGAGCTTACCCTACAACCATACTGGTATTACCATGGTCAGATTTTAAGCGAGCATAAAGCAAGCGCTCATTAATTGGTTCAAACTCACATAGTGCCTTGCAAGCATCTCTACTCAGCAGTAAGCCTACTCCTTGGTAATGATTTCCATCACTCCTACCAGAAACCAACATAGTAATACCATCTTCCAAATTCATTTTATCAACTCCAAGCAACCTCGTTTCTGTAAGAGCACAAATATCCATCTTGTATTCCTTGAACACTGAAATAAGTTCTTCCATTTTACCAGCCTGATTGAGAGTTCGAACATTCCATATATATATATATATATATATATATATATATATATATATATATATATATATATATATATATATATATATATATATATATATGTCCTCCGTCTCTCTACTGCTCACATTGTTGGCAATTTCCTTCATCTCTTCTTGCTTGTCTGTTTCATTCCTCACCTTGTTATGGACGTATTGGCAGTATAACAACTTGGTATTCTAGAAATAACTGTCATTATTATAGAAAATGGGTATCTATTCTAACTTACTGTTATTGCCGAAAACGTTATTGTAGAAGTTGTTATTGGCGAGATCTTACTGCAGACTCCTCTTGAGCACCTTCCCCACGAGCCTCTAGGTCACTATTGGTGTGTTGTATGGGGGTGGGGGTCGCGTACTCATGGAAAATGACGTTTTTGAGCCAATCCTTGCCTGTACCTCGCGTTTTGTGAGGTAAACTCACGCAATCAGTTTTTTGGTTATTATTTTCGGTCACTCGTGCACAGTGCAATCCACGCACTCTGAGCTCGCTCAGTAGGCGAGCCCACTGTATACTGTACATATATATATATATATATATATATATATATATATATATATATATATATAGCATATAACTCTTACTTAAAACAAAAAAACATCTGAATCACTCTCCCAATTTAAAATTTCTAGAAATCATGCAAAAGCTGTATTAAATCTATCTAAATCAAACTTTCTTCAAAAGCAAGCATCAAAACTACTTAACAACCCTAATGACAATAGAATATTCTGGTCAACTCTTAAGTCTTTCAATAATAACTTTAACAACTCATCTTCCATTCCCCCACTAAAATCTTCAGATGGCAACATTACAAATGACCCACATGGGAAAGTGGATATTTTTGCCAGTACAATTGCCAGAAACTCTACCATGGACGATACCAGCCAGAATGTCCCAGTACTGGAACTTGATTTTCCCGAAATTGCCCCACTTAAAATACAGACAAGATACGTAAAATCCATTCTAGACAATTTACCTACCAACAAAGCTCCAGACCCAGATGGAATTCCGCCAATTGTTTTGAAAAAGTGTTCCCCTGAACTTGCCTCTGTCCTAGCTAAATTATTCAGACTATGCATACGTACTTCTTTATTCCCAAATTCATGGAAAGAAGCCAATATCCACCCAATTCCGAAGAAAGGAAGTTCGTCTGACCCCTTCGATTACAGACCAATAGCTGTCACATCTTCTCTTGGTAAGGTATTTGAAACTTTGATTAATAAGCACATTGTTAAACATCTTGAATCCAACAACTTAATTAGTGATAGACATTATGGTTTTCACCATGAAAGATCCACCATTGACATACTCAATCTGTTAACTCATACCATCCATCAATCAGTTGATCTTTTTGGAGAAACTCATGCAGTAGCTCTTGATATCTTTAAAGCTTTCGACAGAGTATGGCACCGTTCCCTGCTGTCCAAACTCCCTTGCTATGGACTAACGTCTTTTGTTCCTTTGATTTCTTCATATCTTAGTGACTTGAAAATAAGAGTAAAAGTAGATGATGTATATTCCAATTTCCACTCAATTAACGCCGGCGTTTCGCAAGGATCAATTCTGGCCCCAACCCTATTTCTGGTTCATATTAATGATCTCTTATTTGTCACCCACAATCCCATTCACTCATATGCAGATGAATCAACACTACATAGTTCATTCACACTCAGACACCCATTTACAAAGACTAATATCTCTACCTTTTAACTCAGTACAGCCATCTCCATAAATCAAGATCTATCTACGATCAGTGAATGGGGACAAAACAACCTTGTCTCTTTTAATGCTAGTAAAACTAAATATATACAGTTTACTAATAGACAGATATTGCCAGATTCGTACATTACCTTCAGTGCTACTAATATTCCCATCTCCAAAAGTATTGAAATTCTTGGTGTCTCACATAACAGTGCCCTCAGCTGGACCTCTCATGTCAGATCACTTGCTAAAACTGCCTCAAAGAAACTTGGATTATTGTACAGAGTCCGTAACTTCTTCGCCGATGTGCAGTTAGCTATAATTTATAAGAGTCATGTGTGCTCTCAGCTTGAATATTGCTCACCCTTGTGGAATGGTTGTGGAGAGGTTGCATTAAGACAACTAGACAAAATTCAGAACAAAGTTGTTAGAATCATTAACAACCCTGTCATTACATATAAACTACCTCCCCTGCAAGTAAGAAGGAATGTTCCCTCCCTTGCATTATTTTACAGATATTTTTTTTGGCAAATGCTCAGACGAAGTTGTGTCCATGGTGCCACCTCTCCATGCCTTCCTTCGTGCTACACGGGCATCTGGCAGCGCTCATGACTGGAATGTCACTCAGCCATATTGCAGAGCTTTTGACTTTCAGAATTCTTTCATTCCTCGAACTGCATCTCTCTGGAATTCGCTTCCCCAGAGTTGTTTCCCTCCAAATTTCAACCCACAGCTGTTCAAGTCTGTTACAGATATTTTATGAACGGAGGACGCCTACAAAAGGTACCGGAGCCAACCCACCCCTGAATCACATCATCTTTACGTTTCTGCCCGGAATCGTGCTAAGTCTGTTCTTCGCTCTACTAAAAATAATTTCATCCATACTAAATGCTCTCAACTCTCCAACTCGAATTCTTCCCGCTCCTTCTGGCACCTTGCCAAAAATCTTTCTAACAACTTTACCTCATCATCCTTCCCTCCTCTTTTCTACTCTGATGGTTCTGTAGCTATTTCTTCTACTGATAAAGCAGATCTCTTTGCACAGACTTTCTCCTCCAATTCCACCTTAGACGATTCCGGTGTTGTTCCTCCATCACTTCCCCCCTCTGACTTCCTCATGGCTGACATTAAAATTTCTTCAGTTGATGTATTTTCTGCCATCTCTGGCCTCAGTACTAACAAGGCATATGGGCCTGATGGGGTCCCTCCTGTTGTTCTCAAGAACTGTGCTTCTGTGCTTACACCCTGCCTAGGCAAACTCTTTCGCCTTTGTCTGTCAACTTGTACCTTTCCTTCTTGCTGGAAGTTTGCTCTCATTCAGCCAGTCCCAAAGAAGGGTGACCACTCCCAACCCTCCAACTATCGTCCAATTGCTTTAACGTCCTGTATTTCAAAAGTTTTCGAGTCAATTCTTAATAGAAAAATTTTAAGGCATCTTTCCTATCACAACCTTCTTTCCGATCGTCAGTATGGGTTCCGTCAGGGACGCTCCACTGGCGATCTTCTCACCTACCTTTCAGACTCCTGGTCATCCTCCTTTCGGAACTTTGGCGAAAGCTTTGCCATTGCACTTGACATCTCAAAGGCTTTCGATCGAGTCTGGCATAAATCTTTAATTTCCAAACTGCCCTCCTACGGTTTCTATCCTTCTATCTGTGCCTTCATCGCTAGCTTCCTTTCTGGTCGTTCTATAGCCGCTGTTGTAGACGGCCACCGTTCTTCTCCTAGATCTATCAACAGTGGTGTTCCTCAGGGCTCTGTCCTATCACCAACTCTCTTCCTTTTATTCATCAATGATCTTCCAAGCTGTACATCTAACCCTATCCACTCATACGCTGATGACTCCACCCTTCACCTTTCCATTCGGTTCCCGCAACGCCAATCTCAACAGTTACTTCAAGAAACAAGGGATGAGGCTATGGCACACCTAATGTCTGACTTGGCTTGTATCTCTGTCTGGGGTGAGAATAATATGGTTGTCTTTAATGCATCTAAGACTCAGTTCTTACACCTATCAACCCGACATAATCTTCCACAGGTATACCCATTAATGTTTAATAATATTCAGCTTAATCCTGCATCATCCTTGAACATGCTTGGGGTTTCATTTACTCGGGACTTATCTTGGAAAGATCATATTACATCTCTTGTAAAATCTGCTTCCAAGAGATTGGGTGTGCTAAGCCGTCTCCGCTCTTTCTTTACCCCTGCACAATTGTTGACTCTATACAGGGGTTTTATCCGCCCCTGTGTGGAGTACAACTCTCATGTGTGGGGAGGCTCCCCACATACAGCTCTTCTCAATAGGGTGGAGTCAAAGGCTTTTCGTCTCATTAACTCTCCTCGTCTTACTGACTCCCTTCAACCTCTGTCTCTTCGCCGCACTGTTGCATCTTTATCTCTTTTCTATCGCTACTTTAATGGTCATTGCTCCTCTGAACTGTCTGCTTGCATTCCTCCACCTCTACGACGGGCGTGTAGCACCCGTCTGGCAGCAAACTCTCATCCCTTTTCTGTCCAACTCTCTAATGCAAGAGTTAACCGTTACTCCCAGTCTTTCATTTATGCAACAGGTCAGCTCTGGAACTGTCTCCCTCTATCTGTATTTCCTGCTGCCTATGATCTCCAGTCTTTCAAGCGCAGTGTGTCCAGGCATCTCCAAATGATCGGATCTTGAATTTGGCTCTCTGTTGTGTTTTGTTTTTCTCTTGGAGGGAACTGTTACTGCGGGCTCATGGCCTTTGGTTCCTTCTTCCTCGCATAAAAAAAAAAAAAAAAAAAAAATCTGGTGTATGGATTGTTTTTTTTTTTTTTTTACTCATTTGTTTTTCCTTCTTCCGTTCTGTTATTTATAAAAAAAATCTATCTATCTTTCTATATCTATTTATCTATCTATCTATATCTATCGATCTATCTATCTATATATATATATATATATATAAACAGCTCTAACTTTTCTCGACGAATTTACATGTATACATTACAGTTGTCATGATTTATTGATAATTATACTGTAGATAGGGAAATCTGGGGGACACAACCCAGCCAAAAACCTCGATTACATGGTTACCACCCAGCGGAGTAAATGGTATCCTGGGTTACAGGAAACCATTTGGCTTGTCACCCAGTGTATGGACCATAAAGCAGCACTACACTGAGTGAGTGGATGATGGGCACTCCCATCTTTTGGCCTACCAGATGAAGCCAGGATTCCTTGGGTTTGAATGATGTGTGAATGGAAGCGTGGTCCATTGAACTGGTCAGTCTTTGGCTGTCTGGACGCTGCTACTCCTCACCCCGCGCTAGGGTGGGACAGGAGGTCCGGGTGATGATGATGATAATGATGATGATGATGATGATGATAATTAATGATGATGATGATGATGATGATGATGGCATTACTGATACTAGTGTGGCGCCCCTGATGGCCGACATTAGGACTACAGTATTTAAAATTAATCAAGTCAACATGATGGAGATATGGTAGCGAATTACTGTAAAATTTTAACTTCTACAGCCATATCATTATTAGCTACAAGGGGTTGGATGTGTGGACAGACTGGTGGGGTGGGCAGGACAGGTGGGGTGGGCAGGACAGGTGGGGTGGGTGGGCAGGGTTGAGTGGATGGGTTGGTGTGCGGTGACAGGCTAGGTGGAGTGGGTTAGAGGGTGGATGGGATGGGATGGGTTGAGTGTGTGTGGTGGGACAGCAAGGGTGGGTGAGCGTGCGGGCAGGAAGGATGGGTGAGTGGATGGGAAGGTTGGTGGGTGAATGAGTAGGGCAGGTGGGTGAATGGGTCAGCAAGGTAGGTGGGATGGGTTGGTGGGTGGGTGGGTAGTGAGATAATAGGTCCATCGTAGGAACAGGTCAGTGGGGAATATATCGTTTCGTTTTTCAAGGCTCCAACATGCTTGCGCGCGTCGGCCTTGGTCACCACAAGGTGTTACCTAATGGCGGCTCTCCATGCTGCACGATCTCTGGCAGCCTCCCTGATTAGTCCTTTATTCCTAAGGGCATAATCAGTGACCCTGTCCCAGGTCTTTTTCGATCTACCTCTTGCTATACCCTAACGCCAACATTAACACTTATCACTTTCTACAGCCAGTTATCATCCCCATCCTTTCCACATGCCCAAACCATCTCAGCCAACCCCCCCCCCTCATCACAACACCAATACACTCCAGTCCCATCCTACCTCTCAACTCTTCCATCGTAAACCTAGCCCCCCCGCCCCAGACCTATAACACAGGGACACATTGGCATCCACCTAACTATTGCCTTTTTACCCCTGGAACATTCTTTCGAAAACTCGTGGGAAAAGCTTGTTGAGGCTTCTGCCAAAGATTTACTCTCCTGCATATATATTTATGGACTTTCCAAACTACACAAACCTAACGTGCCACTTCATCCAATTGTTTCTGGAATTGAAAGTTTACTAAATAAACTAGCAGGCAGGTTAGCTAAAGCAATGCCGGGTAAAGTTGGTGTCATCAATGGCAATTGTATTATAATTACAAATCATAATAGATAGATAGATAAATAGATAGATAGACAGCCCTATGCGAGCCTGGGAAAAGGAAATGAGCTTGCAAGTTACACTGAGGAAAAGCTGACGACAGATTACGAAGTAGCCAGTCAGGAGATGATGCAGTTAGTTTGTCAGCGATACACCAGGTGAACAAAGCTGAGTGACCATACACACACATACACACATACTCACACACAGGCTTCTTAAACTTTCCATCCACAAGGAACACACGTGATACGTCTCCTGTTTCACCAGAATTTAGGAAAGAGAGCTCAGAAGGAGACAAGCCATACAAGAGGCAGGTCGCAGGGAGAAAGGCTTGGCAATTTGAGAGAGAGACAGAGAGAGCGAGACAGAGAGATAGCTAGCGGGACTGGACTCTATACTCTGCTCTGTGTGAGAGACTTGTTAATATTTCCAAGACAAATAAAAATAGTCCCATACTATTCTTTACCTCTCCTGTCACTACATGACAAATGGGAAAGAAGATTATCTACTACAAGCTACTCCAAGATATAAAAACCGCTCGTCCACAAGTCTAATATATATATAACTCAACCACAAAGGAACCACAAAGTCTTTTATGACATTTGGTAGCAGCGAATCTACGGACATCGTCTCCGAATCATAAGCAAATTTCTACAAAAGCAGGCGAGACTCTACAAGATTAGCTTCAGTTCTACAGTGATTCCTACAAAATACAGCCTACAATGCAAATAGCCTACAAGTCTACAAAACAACTCTATAATCTTCACGTAACTTCAAGCAGCAACAAGAAGTATATAAAACAAAGCAAGTAAAGAAGAGGAAAGACCAAAGCAACAAGCACACAAGCCCCCACCACTCTCTCCCGCTATCGCTGACGCAGAGGTCAAGACACGCAGCAAAACACCAAGTCCATATTCACAACTCATCTTACTCACCCGTCTTCACTCAAGTTACTCATCGCTACTCATTCACTCACCACAGCTACCAGTGTGGGAAGCCGACGTCACCATGTGCTGAGATGACATCACAACGCGAGTCTGCCATGCCAAGCAACGTGTGACTGACACCAGGCACTTCTCACCCACTACTCATTACTCATTATTCACATAGCTCCTACTCATACTCATTTATTTTCACAGTTAAGTTGGAAATTCGACGTTCTATGCTGAGGTTTGCCTGGGACAGCCGTTAACCACCACAAGCACCAGGCCATGGAATTTCCTGAGTAATATCGTCCATCAACACACCACTAGAATTATCAAGAGATCTTCAATCAAACCTGTATTTTTCTTCCGAGATCGACTTTTGTATCGACACACCTCTACGATCTGTATCAAGTGGGTAAAATTATACTTACTCATTTCTTCTCAGTGCTAAAATTAGGTATATTCAACTTATTTACTCATCTATTTTGCTAGGACATAAATAAACAAGAGGCGTATTTCATAACACCATATCTTAATGACAGGAATATTTTCGCCACCCCCCACGTTAATACCAGATGACACACAATTTGCCACAACAACAGACTCACAATTAAGAGAGCCCCAAGGCAACACACCAGATAACACACAAATTGCCACAACATCAGACTCACAATTAAGAGAGCCTCAAGGCAGCCCACCCCTTGTACAAACCTCACCACACACTAAATATCGAGAAACAAATACGGCAGTTTCAGATGATGAGTGGGAAACCACCTCTGACGTAGGAAGTGCGGACTTTGCCGCTGCCTTGCATACGTATGCCAATACACTTAACAGGGTTCACCGGTCCGGTCGTACATATTCCACCATTCCCTCACACAACGATAAACACGTCCAAGTTGAATTAACAGGGCAAACAGTGAAAATGGATCAAGAAACAAATACCGCGGATCTAACAACCACACCTCACGTGTTTGTGTATCACGAGGATAAAACTGCCCCAAAATTCTCTGGCACAGACAAAGATCGCATTGATGTCATTTCATTAGTCAGTCAGTGCGAACAAATGTTCATCAAGCGCCACATACTAGATGAACAAGAGAAAATTGCTATTTTTTCATCTTGCATAAGCCAGGAAAGATGTCCAGCAAGCAATTTATTGCGCTCAGATAAGCTCCATCGTGCTAGGACATATGATGAATTTAAAACTGAATTTCTGAAGAAATTTTCTGGAGGTATGAACTTCTTGCCAGGTATAATTCCAGAATTACATAAAATTGTAGATCTTGTAAGGGAGCACACTACAAACCATGTGCTTAGTGAAATAACTGCTGATGTCTCCACAATCAAGAGAACTTTATTAGCTACATTGGAGAATTTTAATTGGATAACAGATGATGGAAAGATGTCCCCAGACCTCGTCATGGATATCATTGATTATGTAGCTGCCTTGCGTAAATTACCTGATAGGACCCTTAAGATCGCCAAGACGATCGCGTACACCCCAGGAATGTGCTTGCTAGACTTAATGAACGCAGTAGAGATGCAGTGCAGTAAAGCAGGTGTGGTCGACACACATGCACATTCTGGTAGAATCAGGGTACCTGAGACAGTATCAGCTGTGAAAACATCAACACCGACCCCAAACAGAGAACAAAATCGATCACGACCAGAAATCAGGCAGGCCAAACAAACAGAAATGCCTAGGCCTCGTTCCCAGACGCCTTCCTACAGGCAGTTTCATAAGTTTTCGCGCAGCCCGAGCAGGTCTCGCGCCATAAACAACACTTCTTATGGGAAATCACCTCGTAGGTCACAGTCAAGGGATAGGTCCATTCTATGTCATTATTGTGCAAAACCAGGACACACAAGGTATGAATGCTTTATCAAGGCAAAAGAGGACAAACAAAAGACACAAGGATTTGGTCCTTACTGTAGGCATCATAGATACCAAGGGCACTGGACTAGTGATTGCAAAACAGTAGAAAAAATTGTGTCTATGTTTAAATCGGGGGAAGACCAAGTCATGACAAAAAACGAACAAACGTAAAGAAGAACAAGGCTAAACTTCACATAGGAGGCATGTTGGGAAATGAGTGTATCTTGATACCAGCTGTATGTGAGGATCAAAACGTTTCCTTATTTTTAGATACAGGCTCTCCAGTGAACTTAATAACACATGAAGAACTAAACAGAATTCTTAAAAATAAAAAGAAAGTAACTTTTCTGGATGAAGCTGATTTAGATTTATACACAGTAGATGGACAAGAGATTACAGTGAAGGGTATGATAAGATTAAATCTCAGTTTCACAGAAACTACAAGACCATTCTCTGCATTTTTCTATATCGTTGAAAACTTAGCAATTAAAGCTCATATGTTACTGGGCTTAAGATCCATGAGAGCTGAGAACATAACTATACTCCCACAAATGAATGGAATAGACTTTGATAATGAATTCATAGAGGAAATAACTTCAGAGCCCTCACCGATTGGTAGAAGAGAGCCAAAAAGAATTGGTAATATTAAAGGCTTAAACAAACATACACAAACAGATGAGTGTATAGATCCACTCCCACCACCAACCCCATCCTCCAGAATTAGTGACCCAGATAACAGTACTGATTTATCAATTTTTCCAGCCCATCTCACTAATGATTTAGTTATACCACCTAATTCATACATGAAGGTTACCATAAAGAGCAAATTACGGAATAGTACTGTTCTTGTCTTAGAAGAATTACGTAAAGTAAAGGGATTGTCAGTAGAAAACGCATTATGTCATACGAACGACGAAGGGCAAACTCAGATATTCATAATTAATCACATGAATGGGGAAGTTCAGTTGAAAAAGGGAACTTGCATAGTTAATATTGAAAAATGTCCCGCCCCTGTGAAGGAAATAGTTATAGCTGGAGTAACAAGTGAGATAAAATCTACGGATAGAGAAAGAATAAAAGAGAATTTAATTCACTCAGGTGAATTTGATGAAGAAAATGATTTGTTAACCCTGCTGGAAACACACAGGGACACCGTAGCATTGCCCGGAGAACAATTAGGGTGTACTAACTTGATTAATCACATGATTAATGTGCACCCAGAAACACCACCAATTTTCGTACCAGCTTACCGCATACCACACTCCCAACGTACACTTGCAAATCAGTATGTCGATGAAATGTTAAAACTTGGAATTATTGAGTCTCCCCGTGGAATGCCCCCCTATTCTTCGTGCCCAAACGAAATGGAGAAATGCGTGCGGTAGTAGATTACCGTAAACTAAATAATCACACAATCCCAGACAGATTTCCCATGCCATTGCTAAGCGATGTTCTACAGAATATTGGTCCTGAGAATAATATATTCTCGACCATCGATCTCCTAAACGGCTACTATCAGATTCCGGTATCTAAGGAGTCACGTAAATACACTGCCTTTTCAACAAACAGAGGCCATTATCAATATACAAGAATGCCAATGGGACTGAGGACAGCCCCAGGCACATTCCAGCGTCTTATGAATTACGTATTGTCCGGAATTTTAGGACAAGGAATATTTGTTTATCTTGACGATATTATAATCGCAACGAAGAATATTAAGGATCATCTCAGGAAATTAGACTTACTCTTACAAAAGCTTAGTGATGCTGGATTAAAAATTAAACTTTCTAAATGCAAATTTTGCTTTAAGGAAATAAATTTCTTAGGCCACAAATTAAGTTCTGATGGTATTCACACCATTGATGACAAAATACAGGCAGTGAGAGATTTTCCTGAACCCACTATGACTGACGAAGTTAGACAATTTTTAGGTCTGGCTGGGTACTATAGGTCATTCGTACCACAGTTCTCTCATATAGCCTTTCCTCTATTCCAACTACTCAAAAAAGATGCTGTATTCCAATGGGAAGAAGAGCAAAAAACGGCATTTAACAATCTAAAAATTAAAGTAACACATGCACCTTGTTTAGCATATCCGGATTACACAAAATCATTTCTTATTTGTACAGACGCATCAGTTAAAGGATTAGGGGCTGTACTGATGCAGGAAGATAAAAGAGGAAAGAATCAACCAATTGCATTTGCCAGCAGACAAACAAGAGGTGCGGAGAAAAATTATTGCACTACAGACTTAGAGGCACTTGCAGTGGTTTTTGCATTACAAAAGTTTCGAGATTTGGTATATGGTTACGAAATCCACTTATTCACCGACCATAAACCACTGGTGGGTATGTTTAAAGAAAAACTCCTTTCTGGGAGGAGAGCAAGATGGAAATGTACAGTTGAAAACTACAATGTACAAATTCATTATATACAAGGTAAAATGAACATAGTAGCTGACGCATTATCTAGGAACCCGAACACAATTCAGGTCGCGGCATTAGATCTCAAAGGAAATACCCCAAATCACGAGGATATCGCAAAGGCACAAAGACTTGACCCAATATGGTCTAAAGTAATATACAAGTTAGAAAGCGGAGATGACATACAATTACCCAAACTGCATGTCCCACTTGAACAATTCACAATGGTCAATAATACATTATACAAAATTAACTCTAAACAACCAAAACGCCAAAGAAATACTAACCAGTTGGTAGTACCTAATGACATGATACCCCAAGTATTACGATTGATACACGACAGCCCACATGCAGGACATCCTGGAAAGGATAAGACATTCAACCAAGCCCAGCTATTATATTACTGGCCTTCATTACGAAAAGATATAAACAATCATATAGACAGATGCGCATCATGTGCGAAACACAAAGGATACCCAATCACACCTGCACCGGTGGGTAATTACCCTGTACCACATCAACCATGGGACGTTGTCGCTGTTGATTTACTCAAGATGCCATTATCATACAATAATAACCTATACTTATTCGTTGCAACGGATCATTTTTCCCGTTATGTCATTTTAGCTCCAATTAAAGATAAGACAGCAGAGACAGTAACAAAGGCAATAACAGATAATGTAATATGTCGCTTTACTACCCCAAAGGTATTAATAAGCGATAATGGAGGAGAATTTAATTCTGAGACCTTACAAGAAATATGTAAACAATACAACATCAAAAAGGTTAACGTTTTGGCCTATCACCCAGCATCGAATGGGTTGGTAGAGAGACAAAATAAAAAGGTATTAGATGTGCTACGACACATTCTCAGTGAAAATTATGCAAGCTGGGATGATTGGATTCCCAGAGTAGAGGCCTCAATTAATGGGTCTATAAATAAATCCATCGGTGACACACCACATTTCATTATATATGGCACAGATAAAAAATTACCATATGAGCTCCTAGAAGGTGACAGCATGCCTATATACAATTACGATGATTACTCTAAACTCTGTTTACGTGAATTCCAGGACATTCACAAAAGAGTAAAAAAACAATTAACGATGTCCAAGGAAGAAATGACGGAGGCATTTAACAAGAAGGCAAAAGATTCACCTATCAGCTTAGGAGACATTGTTTACGGTGTCATTCATACGAGAGACAATAAATTATCCCCAAAATTTGAGGGCCCATACAGAGTAATTAACATAAAAGCAAACAAAGTTTTAATTAAGTCACTTTCAAGTGGCGAGGAGAAACAAGTTCATATTGACGATTTAAAACGAGTTTCAAGGGAATTATCACATAATTATTCAGCCTCGAATACAACCGAACAGGTGAACGTACCTCAAGAAACCAAGCAAGAACACAACAATGATTACAAAAAGAAATTAAGGTCATATACCAAACAATCGAACATAGGTGCAACTGTTCCAATCAAATCTACAGTACATCATTTACGAGAATTAAATATCGATTTAAACTCCTTCTATAAATGAAATAACAATCAACTGTAACGCACATCATCACTATCATTGACCACAGCATTATAGGAAATTAATAGATTTTTTTTTTTTTCGGTAGGTTACGATGAAGGGACTTATGCTATGGATTCTCCTCTACATAGCAAGAGGATATGCGCACTTAGACCCCAAACATATAGTACGACAAGGATGCCTCATAGCTCCAACGGCCACGACTACAATCGTTAAGGACGTCATGAGTACTGAAATAAGTCTAGATTACTTGTATGACTTACCTACTTATCTAGACAGACTTGCGACGCCGATGCAAACTCTGGACTTCATGATAGGAAATTATGTTTCACAAGTGCATAACACCAAGGAAGTGAATGAAATGGTAAAGTTAGCGAAATGGAAACTAGAACAGGCGAAGTCAACTATGCTCGTCATGATCCAAGATCTCCCATCTTATGGAATGGAGGTACTGAGCGACAGGAACAACATCACCCGTACTCGCCAAAAGCGCGGTTTGTTCGACCTGGGCGACACAGTTCTTGGGAACATCTTTGGATTGGCTACAGAGGATGACCTTAAAGAAATAAACAACAAATTTAATAAGATAGCTCAGGTACTAACATACCAAGATAAATTCATCACAGGACAGAACTCAGCAATGAAGACAATTGTGAAAAATCTGAAACAAGCAGAAAACGTAGCTCTCGAGAGTGTAGATAAAATAAATGAATTGGAGGGAAACGTTACCCTTTTCCAGCACTTCTCCATCATCACAGAACATATTGACACGATTCTACTACAATCAGAGAACACTAGAGATCGTTTCAGGGCACTTATGCAAGGAATTTCGAATGCTGGTGATGGCAAGATCACAATTGACTTACTCCCAGTTCATGAGCTACGTCAGATAGTTAGTCAAGGCATACATAAACATAAATTGAAGCCGTTGTTCTGCAGTAGGGAATTTATGCAATATTACCCGTATTTAGAAGCAACACTAACACCAACATCAGTGGTAGTTCATGTACCATTCATCACTGAAGACCTGTTCACAGTATACCAAATACACCCCTTCCCTATAAAAATAACAACACTTTGGTCATCATCAACATCAACACAGACACCGAACTCATCATGGTCTCCAAGAGACGGGACATTGTCACTTTCACAAGTGAGTCAACAATTGAACGAAAGTGCCGCACATCCTTACATGCTGTTCATCTTTGACCTGCGTACATTTTCACGTTTCAGCCTACTGATACAGTCCCTTGTGAAATGGCTATCATCAGAAATGACAATATTCATCATCATTGCAACTTCACTTTTGCTCCAGATAAACTTGTACACCATCAACGCATTCGACACTCACAGTTTTTTTATTTCCCTCATAACACATCAGTTTACATAGTCTGTCCAGATATACCACCATCTCATACATCAGCATCAGGATTATACATAGCACCAGACTACTGTGCAGTATTTACACCAGCCATGTCTACTTTATCCACCATCAATCACTACGCCATTCTCAATCATACACACAAACATTTCCACCCACTGCCTGATATGAACTTAAACATGAGCACAAGTATTAAGCTGACTTCACCTAAGTTTGAAACTATGCAGCTGATCAATGAAACAATGAAGCCCTGGGAAGATTTGAGTTTGAGTATGTTCAACCCATATTATGTGTATAGCCCAGCACCTACTGTCTTTATACTCGTCTGCATTGTAGTTGCAGTACTGCTGTTCGCAATGCACAGAATGCATGCAAGAATTGCTAATTTGGAGTCATTATTTAGTGGGGGGAGAGTTAACATCAAAGTTAACCACCCTGAATGAAGTGTATATATTTTGTATATAGTATTATATATATATATATATATATATATATATATATATATATATATATATATATATATATATATATATATATATATATATATATACAAAGAAGAATGACTCATATATGGCAGACCAGTACCATTATCTTTAAATGAAATATCAATAACTCTTACCATAATCTTAATTTTAAACTATTTTTTATTCTTGCATGTATGCATTTCACTATAATAACCCAAGTACATACTGTATTACAGTTAAATAATTTACTTTAATGCATTTATTCAAATATGTATACAACTTGTTTAAAATGTAATATTACTGAATAATCACTATTTACTATGAATATTATATGTATACAATATTCATACAATTATGTTACTTTTACAATATTATGTATTTCACTTAATTAGCTTATAAGTTCATTATAATGTATATATAATGTGTATTAATATGTTAGGACTATTAACTGTCGATGGTACGCCATTTTTGCGTGACTGAGCAATGTACTATAATTACAAATCATTATAGATAGATAGATAAATAGATAGATAGACAGCTCTATGCGAGCCTGGGAAAAGGAAATGAGCTTGCAAGTTACACTGAGGAAAAGCTGACGACAGATTACGAAGTAGCCAGTCAGGAGATGATGCAGTTAGTTTGTCAGCAATACACCAGGTGAACAAAGCTGAGTGACCATACACACACATACACACATACTCACACACAGGCTTCTTAAACTTTCCATCCACAAGGAACACACGTGATACGTCTCCTGTTTCACCAGAATTTAGGAACGAGAACTCAGAAGGAGACAAGCCATACAAGAGGCAGGTCGCAGGGAGAAGGGCTCGGCAATTTGAGAGGGAGACAGAGAGAGCGAGACAGCTAGCTAGCGGGACTGGACTCTATACTCCGCTCTGTGTGAGAGACTTGTTAATATTTCCAAGACAAATAAAAATAGTCCCATACTATTCTTTACCTCTCCTGTCACTACATGACAAATGGGAAAGAAGATTATCTACTACAAGCTACTCCAAGATATAAAAACCGCTCATCCACAAGTCTAATATATATATAACTCAACTACAAAGGAACCACAAAGTCTTTTATGACACAATAGCCTTAAGCATTCTGGCGATCTAATCAACAGGATACAAATCTTAACCATGAGAAATAAGCAACTGGCCAGCTTCGATGTTGTTTCATTATTTACTAATGCACCAGCTGATAAGGCCATTAATGTACTGAGAAATGTACTCTCTGATGATGATCATCTACCTGTGCCTGCGAAAATTTTTTTTAGTTTAGTTGACTTCTGTGTTTCTAACTGTTGCTTCACTTGTAATGATTAGTATTATAGCAGGGATGGCAATGGGATTCCCCCTCAGCCAAGTTTTAGCTAAAATATTTTTAATACTCTAGAAACCACTAGCATCAACGACATGTTCCCAGAGAGGTAGTTTAAGCTTAGGCACGTAGACGATGTACTTGTGATAGCTCCTCGCTGGTTAGATTTGAGCAGGCTTTTAGATCAGGTAAATAGTGCAGAAAATGGCATAAAATTTACGGTAGAACATGAGAATGACAAGAGATTGCCTTACCTAAATGTACTGTTATTAAGAGTCGAGAACAGGTTGAAGTTCAAAGTTTTTTAGGAAAATTATTATATTTTTATTCTGCTACGGATAACAGGACTAAACTAGGTGATGTCATAGGAATTTTACCTTCGAGACTTGAGGACAAGTTCGAGAGAATGTCTGCAGGAGGAATATAAGAATATTTCTAATGCTTTCACTGAGCTGAAGTTCCCTCCTACTTTGTCATGAAGGTTTGGAGGAAGGCTGAAAATATTCATACAAGAAAAGAAAGAAGAGAAATGTAATAAGAGTGAACATGTTACCTAATACCTTAGTAGCTAGTACTGTTTCCCCCCTGCTAAATAAGGTCGGTATTAGTGTTATGAGATTCGGTTCTGTAACAGTGGGCAATTTACTGAAAAAGAAAAAGAGTAGTCAGGATGTACGCCAGGCAGAAGTTTACAGCGTGCCTTGGTCAGGATGTAATGAAGTATATGTTGGGGAAACATTTCGAGGTTTAGAGAAACGAGTTGATGGAACACAAATAGGACATGAAGTTTTTCAATATGAATAATGCGATTGTGAAACATAGGTTTGACAAAGGCCATAATGCCGACTGGAAAATTTCTAAAATGATTAACTGTGTAGACAGTACCATGATATGTAGATGTTATGAGTCTGTCTTCGTTGCAAATGTATGTAATATCTGCCAAAATAATGGATTCTTTATGTTAGCGAAGCCATTGGCATACCTCCTAACGTGCATATAGCCAAGTTAACCAGGTAGTGTAAGGTTGTTTACTTGTGTTTAAGTCACCAGTCAGGCCGGGGACCATTCAAGGCGTGCAGTGTTGTCCACTGATGTTATTCCTGAAGAAACTCTGGTGGACGAGACGCTGAAATAAACTGGATCATGTACTCTGCATTTGGCCTTCCTCCGTGTATATTGTTGCAGTCTTAGCTGCTTTCTACACACTCTATAGGTGCTCTCGAATTCCATAGTTGCGCTTCATTTTCCTGGATGATATATTTTTTTCTTAATTTCCTTCCTGATCTAACTTTTCTTAAGGAAAAAGACGGCAAATACTATTAAGTTAAACATTTACAAGGCATTTGGCATTAAAGGACAGAGTCACCCCTGCTACTGGAAGTCTTCATATAGTGGGCAGAAATACTGGGAGTTTTCCTTAATTCTGAGCGTACTCACAATATTGGGATTTCGTGATACTGAGAAAAATATTTCATCATCTAAGTGTGAAAAACTGAAGGTTACTGAAACTGAGCCCACAAATGTGAGGGCAGAGTGTGGACTCATCAAACTTGTAATTGGTACAGTGTATATCAGGGTGGTCCTCAGTAGCACACCTACACCAAAAAAGTAATTTTCTAAATGTGTTTCCTTATAAAATATTTCGTACAGATAAGAAAAAGGTTGGTGCCAAATATTGTCCACAAACGACTTCATTAACTACTGTCACGTGCGGTACATATTACGGGTTTTTGGTCTCGAGTCGGTGGACAACTATGTTGCAGTTTTCGATATTGAAATGGATATTATAGGAAATTTTACGTTTTTTAGAGGGATAATTAAGGAACGAAAACACTTCATTTGTGTAATTCTGGTTTATTAACAATTTATCAAGTAAGAATAAAACACCACAAAGGTATTTTAAACGAGTATGTTTCACAAGCAATAAATATATCCAGGAATGGCTACATGGAATTCCTGTTTCGTTCGTGTTAGGAAATTGGTGACGATATCACTCAGCAACTTGCACTTGGTATTGACGTTGCTGGTCGTCTTTTGTAATGACTTCATTATAGTCCTGGACATGAGCTACTCCACACTCGGCAAAGTCATTTACAACAGCAATCGAACCCAGTACCTCTCTTGCTGACTGGCAAGAGAAGGAGTCCTACCAGTCAGCAAGGTCTCTCTCTAGGAAGTCCTTGTTGATGTCGAATGCCTCAATAATCAGGCTTGGGTCAGATGTGATGAAGTCACTACAGTCTTATCAGTGATTACTTCCTTTGCTGCTAGGTCAAAATGTGCTCTTCAGAGCGACCACCATCTTACACTTAACATCGAGGGGAATCATTCTATCGGTTATAGCGAGTCCGGATGCCTTTTCACTCAGGTACTGCAGGTGATTGGCAAGTTTTTGCTATGGGCCGTGGTAATGCTGGAATCAGACTAGGAGAGCAGTCCATTCAAAAATACTAGATCTCCAGCTGGAGCAGCAATGGCTGATGGAGCTTCGAATAAAGGTTTGTTATACAATACTCTCGTCTCAGGCCACTGAGCTCAGCAGCAGTCATTTGAAACTGAGCTCAGAACAAATACATCTTGATTCTATAGGTCATGTGGGCCATCCACCTTGGACGGTGAAGGGCACCTGGCTGGAGGAAGTTGAAAGATGCCCTTGGTGGATGCTCACCGAAGCTAATGGTAACCAACTCAAGAAGTTCATGGTGATATCCTCTAGGCTGGGAATTCCGACTTCTTTGATGCAAAATGAAACATGTTCTTTGCAACTGCAAAATGTGCTGGTCACTGCAGGATCCAGATCACTGGGCATCAGTGGCTTAAACTTCTCTTGATCGATGGTTTTACAACTTGGCTGGAAACATTTGAATATGGCTATATCAGGACCAGAAGACAGGCAAAAGATTCCAAGATGTGATGACGGAATGCAAAATGAAAAACTGGGTGTTCCAGCTGTTGCTGCAGAAGAGTGCATGCACCAAATGCTGATCCAGTGTTACAAGATATCGTATCAAAGCTCATACCGACCACCTCCGATAACTCCCAGTCCTTGAGACACTGCATCACAGCATTAGCCGTTGCTTGTCCAGTCCCTGTAGAAATCTTTGGAACACCAACAACCTTTTCAGTTCCTCTTGTTTCGTTGACAATGACAGGAACACAGATTGAATCAACCTTCTCCTAACCATCATCTGGAAGGATTTTCCCATCTCAGTGGATGCTTTGGCTTATGCCACTAAGAAAGACTCCCAGATCTTCTCTGCAGTCATCTTCTAGTGGGTTCACTTACATCTCCTGATCGATGAACGATTGATTGCCAGCTCTGAGCATTCATGACTCAAGGCAGAAGCTGCTGCGGATAATATGTTAAATGCCGATAGGTCACTGGCTTTAATGTGGTCAAGTGCTCCAGTTGGCTCCATTGTAACAAAGTTCCTTGCATGGCACAACCTCTTTGCAGTGGAAGAAGTCCCACCACTCTTGCCATCATTGGCGTCATCACCGCTGCTGTCACTGCTATTCAGCGGTTATGATTGTAAACTCAACAGTCTCCTCTCTACTGATCGTTCCTTTATTTTCTTGGTGGACTCACTTTGTCATGACTGGTTACTTTGAAGAGCCCACTCCTTTTTTTTCTGCAAGGACTTTGTCAATGCTGACTATGAAGCCTCATCTCCTTGACTCCTGTTGCGCTTTGAGGAATGCGCTGTCCTCTGGAACTTTGACCAGTTGAAGAAGTCTCAACATGGGCAGTATCAAATAAATCATTAAGATTTGCTTGAAACTCATAATCTATCTTTATTTGAGGTGTAAATCATCGAGTTTTTCACTTAAGAATAGACTGGTACTGTATCACCTTCTTTTCCAACTTGGAAATGATATTCTGCACTTCTGCAGTTGGGATTCACACCTTCTCCCAGAGACATACTGTTACGTGTGTTGCTGTACTCTTTACTTCCAACTTTTGGCATTGGTGTAACTTGAAATACCACTGCAGGATTTCCACCCAAGATGGGAGAGGATTTATGGAGTATCACGTGAGCTGGAAAGCCGATCAACCACACATAATGCTGTTTTTGGGTTGCACATGCCAAGACAATACTTAATAACAACACAAACAAAAACCTAGGAATGCCCGTGGTAGATGCTCACCAAAGCAAACGGTGACCAACTCAGGAAGTTCATGGTAATCATCTCTAGATTGGGCAATTTCGACTTCTTTGATGCAGAATGACACAACTTATTCTTTGCAACTGCAAAACTTGCTGACCACTGCATGATCTAGATCAACGGGCATCAGTGGCTTAAATTTCTCTTGATCGATGGTTTTACAACTTGACTGGAAACACTTGAATATGGCTATATCCGGACCAGAAGTCGGGCCAAAGATTCCAAGATGTGATGACGGAATGCAAAATCAAATACTGGGTGTTCCAGCTGTTGCTGTAGAAAAGTGCATACACTAAGTGCTGATCCAGCGTTGAAAGATGCCGTATCAAAGCTCATACTGACCACCTCAGAGAACTCCCAGTCCTTGAGACACTGCATCACAGTATTAGCCTTTGCTTGTCCAGTCCCCGTAGAAATCTTCAGTACCCCAACAACCTTTTCAATTCCTCTTGTGTCGTTGACAATGACAGTAACACAGGTTGACTCAACCTTCTCGTAACCATCATCTGGATGGATTTTCCCATCCCAGTAGACAATTAGGCTCATGTCGCTACACAAAGACTCCCAGAACTTCTCCATAATCGTCTTCTGTTGGGTTCACCTACATCTCCTGACTGACTAACAATTGATTGCCAGCTCTGAGCATTCATGACCCAAGGCAGAAGCTGCCACAGATAATACATGAAATGCCGATTGGTCACTCTTTAACGTGGTCAAGCGCTGCAGTTAGCTCCATTGTAACAAAGTTCTTTGCATGGCACAACCTCTTTGCAGTGGAAGAAGTCCCACCACTCTTGCCATCATTGGCTTCATCACCGCTGCTGTCGCTGCTGTTCGGCAGGTATGACTGTAAACTCGACAGTCTCCTGTCTCACTGATCGTTCTTTTTTTCTTTTTTTCTTGGTGGACTCTCTTTGTCATCGACTGGTTACTTTGAAGAGCCCACTCCTTTCATTTCTGCTAGGACTTTGTCAATGCCGACTATGAAGCCCCATCTCCTTGTCTCCCATCGTGCTCTGGAACTTTGACCAGCTGAAGAGTCTCGATGTGGAAGGTATCAAATAAATCATTGAGGTTCGCTTGAAACTCATATTCTATCTTTATCTGTGGTGTCAGTAGCCGAGTTTTCTCTAAGAATAGACTGGTACTGCAACACCTTCTTTTCTAACTTAGAAATGACATTCTGCACTTCTACAGTTGGGATTCACACCTTCTCCCAGAGACACACTGTTTCGTGAACAACTTGTGTTGCTGCACTCTTTACTTCCAACTTTTGGCATTGGTGTAACTTGAAATACCACTGCAAGACTTCTGCCCAAGATGGGAGATGATTAATGGGGTATCACGTCAGCTGGAAAGCCGATCAACCACACATAATGCTGTTTTTGGGTCGCACGTGCCAAGACAGGACTAAATAACTCGACAAACGAAAACCTAGAAAGAGACCAAGCACGATGGTTAGTTACAGTATTTAGTTGCGGCATGATGTAACACTGCTCAGTATTTCACCATAATAATAGCCTGACAATCTAAGAGTCTTATCTTATTTAGTCGTGGTTTGTTGGAGACGGTGTTTTGATATATTGAACTTGAGATGATGTAATCATTAGCAAGAATATCCGATAACTGATGTGGCTATTCATTCGTATGTGCTATGGGAGTTGCTGGCTAGGCCAAGCCAGAATATGATAAAATGTTCTAGAACATACTTCTATGGGCAGGTTGATGCAACGCCACTAGGTTAGGTTGTGGTATGTAAGTAAACCCATTAAATACATTATTATCATCATCATCATCCAATCCTCCCGTTGCCCCATGAGGAGTGACATAGAAGCTTCTGGGCGAGGCAAAAGTTGGTCATGACATTTAAGATGAGAATGACCAGCCTCACTTCATCCCCTGAGTGGCATTACGTGGACCAACTGAACCCCAACCTTCCCTTGGATAAAAACTCTTCACCCAGCTCAATCCGATTGGAGCGCCATACAAATCACCCACTAAATCACCAGGCACCATAATTTGATTGTTACCACCCAGGGGTATGAAGTGGTTTTCCTGGTGTACAGGAAACTCATTTATTTGCTTGTCACTCAGTGTGAAGTCACCGATTGGCAGAAAGAAAAGGGAAAGAATGAAGAAAAAGAAAGGACTAGAAGAGGAATTGTAAAGTTACCTTGCGCCAAAATTTGATTACATGGTTACCACCCAGCATAGCAAATGGTTCACTGGTGTACAAAAAACCATTGCAGCTTGTCACTCAGTGCAGAGTCACCCACAGGCAGAAGGATAAGGAAAGAAGGTGAAGGAAAGAAAGACAGAAGAGGGAGTGTAAAGTCACCCATAGGTAGAAGGACGAGGAAAGAATGAAGAAGAAAAGAAAAGACAGAAGTGGATGGAAGGAAACAAGTGTGGAGGAGGAGAGAAAGGGCAGGCACCTGAGTGCAGCACTACATCAAGTGAGTGGATGGCGAGCACCCCCACCTACCATACAAATATATTAAATCTAAATAAATTTAAACCTTTATGTCTAATTACAGTACTTGAAATTCGTTATATCTAAGTTTCAGTAAGATTTTACGAACACTAAGATAAACTGAAAAAAAGTCATGACGTAACACTACTCTCAGCTACGTCTCCAGACGCCTGATAATGGGGATAATGCAGGATCATGTGGCAGTGGTATATCTTAATGAAAACGAATGGAATTTTGCGATGGTTAGTACTTCCAGTGAGTGCAACTTAAATAACGCAAAGCACTTTCGAAATATTCATAATAAGTTTGAGAATACCACTTGTGTATAATTTAATTCCGTGTAGAATTGCTTCATATTCCAACAACGATTGTTTTCAGCCTGACTCATTTTCCTAACTTTACTACATCATATACCCACAGACCAAGACTGAATGGTCTGTGTATTAGACTATGATGATTATGATATACCATAATATTATACATGTTTTGCACATGCACAAGAAATATGTCAGATTGGAAACCTCTTAGATTCTAATTCCTTTTTATATTTCAAGGTCAACGGCACTAGCGGTGCTTTTCCTGACTGGACGATTAGGAGCCATAGCTGGGGTTATTTGTTTTGGCTACCTGCTGGACGTCTACTGTGCCAGTTCCAATATTCCTGGTGGCATCGCTCCTTATAGGTCAGTGTCAACACTTTGCACTGTAACACTACTACAGAGTCCAATTGTGTTAAGAAAATTTTTAGAATAGCATATTGCTTGTAATCTTGTAAAGTGAATATGTACGAAGCCCCTCATGTAGTAAAGAATAAAAGTGGCTGTTTTTGTAAAGCTTCTTGAAAGCCAATATGCTTCTTAAGCCACAGATAGAGTTAACAACAGAGGAAGCAATGCAAGCAAAGATACTGGGCCTTCAGAAGAGAGGAGTATGGCTTGATCCCAGACAGTAATAGGCCTGTTGATCCCTCTCCTCCGTTGCTGGTGGACAAACATTTAACCTTTGTGTGCTGGGACATGTATACATATTTTTCAGAATTTACAACAGTCATTTGAATCTAGCTGATATAAGCTGGATAACTCGCGCTCCAAAGTTGTAACGTCTTATGACCCAACGCCCATTGATGAGAAGCTGTGAAAAAGGGAAAATAAATATGTGTGCCTGACTCTCCTGCAATGGTATATGCGTATTGCAAATATTAGGGAATAGTGATGAAAAAAATATACAAGAAGTTAGTTAAAAAATTTGAAGAGAATTTTTTGATAATTTTGAAAATTTTATGAAATTTTCAGTGTATACTACGAACATAAAAAAACTGTGTTGTAGTGAAAGAAAACATAAAGTAATGCTAGCGTAATGTGCAGCAGAGTATGTTTACATGTTTCACTTGAACCGTTATTATAAATCATTCAGAGGATCTAGCAGGTTGAGCTGCAGCACACTAATGATTAATGAATTCGTGGGCCACAGCAACTAGGAAGATGCGAAGGTCATTGGATGTTTTGAAAGAGTAATTTGCAACCCATTAGGTTTGTGTCCTTAACCTGTAGCAGGGTAAGGAAGAGGGAGGTGGTCCTGTATGTGTACTTGCAGCAAGAGAACTGGCAGGGTCAGGGTGGAAGAGGGCAGGAGACAGTCTGAGGGGAGGAGGGAAGGGGGAAATGTAACATAAACATAGATGCAGCAGCAAGAGAGGTTGAGAGCTAAGAATCAATTTCGGGGAGAGAGATAGAGGAGGAGGAGAGAAGCAAGGAGGGTGACAAACATGTTATAAGCAGGAAAGAAGATAAGCAATGCGGGCAGTGAAGCAGGCAAAGATGGACGACTGTGCTGAGATCATGGAAATGACTATGCTATTGTTGCAGTTGTTGCAGTGGCTGCAGCTTGTTGCTGAAAGACTGGGGCAGGGGGTGAGGGGAAGTAAGGGGAGGAGACGGGGAGAGAGCAGCTTGCTTTCGTGCATGGGAAAGGGGAGGGGTTGAGATGAACTTATGAGAGTGTATCAGATAAGATGCAGAAGTGGTGACAGGATTAGAAGGGGTAGGACAGGCAGAGTGCCAACGTGGACAGTTCATGTTTCATGCAGCGATGCTGGCACGCCTACACTGGGAACAAGAATTCCGACGAGTGCAGGTGGTGGTGTTAGGCATCATTGGGAATTGGTGAGATTTGTTTTACGAAGCAATTCTGTGAATTCAAATGACAGCAAGTCAGTTGTAGGATGGATGGCGGGATGAGCAGTGGCAGTGAGTTGTACAGGGGAGTATTGGGTCAAATGGGTGCCACTTCACAGCCTACATCTTTCTTCATAGTGGTAGTAACAGGCGTCATGCCGTGTATGGCTAGCAGTAACACAGGGACAGTGAGGGGTTGGTATCTTCGATGGTCCAGTGACAGGAATATGTCGCAGTGGTATTCGGCTGGCCTCTCCCACACCACAATAGCATGGTTGATGGATTCACTCTGGCAGTTAAGGAAACAATGTGCGGACTTTGCACCTTGAGTGTTGTGTAGAGCACTAACAGGACAGTCAACAGTCAAATGCTTGACGCGGTGATTAGATTACAGATGTCCAGATATAATCCCATACAGCCCAGCGGTGAATTACTGTGTTGATCATGTCAGGATAATCTCTACTGATGTAGAAATTAGGTGACACAGGAGACATAGGTCATACAGCTCCAACATCGATGACCGGTGCAAGTGTGTTTGGCTGCGCCATGCACCACAGACAGCAGTGGAGCAGGTTTATGAATGACTTTGTTTATGAATGACTACGCTGGACGTGCCGTAATCTAACTATAAATGAGAGCTTGACGTGATAGAAAATATCTGGTAGGAAAAAGAATAATGAGGATGACGGAAGAAAAGCCAGAACCCTGCAAGGGCCCGAACAAAGAAACCCCTTGGTGCTAAGTGCCGCGAGGTGAATGTAAATGCCATTTTCATTCTCTTGCAACCGAAGATTGGCGGTATTCGATATAGTACCATCGAGATTTATGACCATGGGACTGATGGAAACATGATTTATTTTCTTCGATCATGGGCGGTGGTTGTTGTAGGTATACCCCTGACTCGTCTGAACGTAAACCTGCTGAACTGCGGTGTTAAGCTGCATTTCTGCAGCAGTCCACCATTCTTCATTTGGGGAATAGAGACAAAGCTGAGACGTTTGTACCCGAGTGGAACAGGGATAGGAGCTGCGCAATAATATTGTGCCTTTTCAAAAGGGTAATAAACATATTAATCATGCTACAGCCAGAGAAGAATTAATATATATGTATATTTTTATAACAAATGCAT
>NW_027645175.1:0-2997 GCF_032717465.1 Coenobita brevimanus | reverse complement strand
TTTCCTATCCTTAATGGCCTAGAGCAGTTTGAACAGCAACCTACCACATATCCCTGACTGTCTTGGAGAGAGTCCCTACATGCTTGACCTTTTCCTTACAACTAATCCTTCTACTTATGCTGTTAATCTTTTCTCTCCTTTGGGGTCCTCCAGTCACAACCTTATCAACATTAACCTCTCCCATCACTCCTCTAAGGCCTGTGAACCCTCCCAAAAAGTGGCGGCTGTGACACTTTGGAGCTGTTGATTGGGAGGCACTCAGACAGTGCTTCTTTGACTTTTCCTGGAATGATTATTGTTTCCATGGCTGAGAGCCATCTGATTCTGCCTTACGCAGTACATAAGTTATTCTCTCAGGCATGGATTCATACATTCCTTTCTCATATCCTGCAACTAATGCAAAAAGACTCTTGGTTTAATCACTCTTGTTTCAGTGCTGTCCACAACAAAAAGAAGGCCAACAAAAGGTACCAGAGCCAACCCACCCCTGAATCACATCTTTTTATGCTTCTACCTGGAATCGTGGAAAGTTTGTGCTTCACCCTGCTAATAATAATTTCATTCGTACTAAATGTTCTGAATCTCCAACTTGAATTCTTCCCGTCCTTCTGGCACCTAGCCAAAAACCTTTCTGACAGCTTTACCTCATACTCGTAGTCCTTCCTTCCTCTTTTCCACACTGATGGCTCTGTTGCTATTTCTTCTACTGATACAGCAAAACTTTTTGCTCAGACTTTCCCCTCGAATTCCACCTTAGACAATTCCGGTGCTGTTCCTCCATCACTTCCCCTCTCTGACTTCCTCATGGCTGACATTAAAATTTCTTCAGCTGATAAATTTTCTGCCATCACTGGCCTCAATAATAACAAGGCATAGGGATCTCATGGGGTTCCTCCTGTATTCCTGAAGAACTTTGCTTCTGTGCCTACATCCTGCCTAGGTAAACTCTTTTGCCTTTGTCAAAATGTACCTTTCCTTCTTGCTGGAAGATTCCTCTCATTAAGCCTGTCCTAAAGAAGTGTGACCATTCCCATCCCTCTAACTATCGGCCAATTGCTTTAACATCCTGTGTTTCAATAGTTTTCGAGTCTATTCTTAAGAAGAAAAATAATAATAAGCATCTTTCCTAACAAAACCTTCTTTCTGATCGTCAGTATGGGTAACTCCACTGGCGATCTTCTCACCTAGACGCTCCACTTTCATTCTTCTCACCTACCTTTCAGATTCCTGGTCCTCCTCCTTTCGGGACTTAAGCTAAAGCTTGGCCATTACACTTGATATTTCAAGGCCTTCGATCAAGTCTGGTATAAATCTTTAATTCTCAAACTGTCCTCTCACGGGACCATCCTTCTGTCTGTGCATTCATCTCTAGGGTCCTTTCTGGTCATTCTGTAGCTGCTGTTCTAGACGGCCAGCATTCTTTTAGAGCTATCAATTGCAGTGCTCCTCAGGACTCTGTCCTATGCCAACTCTTTTCTTTTGATTCATGAATGACCTTCTAAGCTGTAATCTAACCTTATCCACTCATACCCTGATGACTCCACCCTTCTTGTTTCCATTTGCATCCCGCAGTGCCCATCTCAGCAGTTACTTTAATAAAGAGAGGCTGAGGCTATGGCATACCTAATGTCTGACTTGGTTCCTCTCTCTGATTGGGTTAAATGTAATCTTGTTATTTTTAATGCATCAGAATCTCAGTTCGTAAATCTATCAACCCAACAATATCTTCAGCAGGTGTATCCTCTAATTCTTTACACTATCCAACTCAATCCTACATCATCTTTAAACATACTTGGGATTTCATTTTCTCAGGATTTATCTTGGAAAGATCATACTATCTCTCTAGTGAAGTCTGCTTCCAAGCAGTTAGGTGTGCAAAGCCAACTCCGTGTCTTCTGTACCTCTGCACAGTTGTTAACTTTATACACGGGTTTTATTCGCCCGTGTCGAGTACAACTCTCGCGTGTGGGGAGGTTCCCCACATACAGCTCATCTCAACAAGGTGGAGTCAAAGGCTTTTCCTGTTATTAACTACTCCCCTCTAACTGGCTCCCTTCAACCTCAATCTTTTCGCCACACTTTTGCATCTTTATTATTTTCTGTCACTACTCCAATGGTCACTGCCCCACTGAACTGTTTACTTGCATCCCTTCACCACTACAGCAGGCGCATAGGACCTGTCTTACAACAAACTCACATTCCTTTTTGTCCAGCTCTCTGAGTCAAGAGTAAACTTTACTCCCAGTCCTATATTTATGTAACAGGTCAACTCTCGGACTTTCTCCTTCTGTCTGTATTTATGATCTCCAGTCTTTCAAACGCGGGGTGTCCAGGCATCTCGAAATAAATGGATCTAGACCTGGGCTCACTGTTATCATGTTTTTTTTGTTTTTGTTTTTTTCTTGAAGGGAACAATTTGTGGGCTGCTGGCCGAAGTTGGCACCAAAAAGTGAATAAACATCCAGTAGTTGTTGTTTCATGTATGATATGTGAAAATCACAAAGAAATGCATTTTGATGAAATAAATGTCTGCGGATTTAGATTTAAGTATTTTAATTTCTCTGCTGAAAATGTCATCGTTTCATGTCAGTTGTTCATGTCTTGTCATGGTGTTCATGTCTTTTATTCATATCTCATTATAAATGTGTAATACGTCTACAGAAATTAATAGTTTAGCTACAGCATATGAAGAAAATTGGATAAAATGGAAATAAACTTTAACTGCAAATCCGCAAGCAGGCAAGATGAAAGGAAAGAAAGATGGAGGAGAGGAAAGGGTAGACACCCAAGAGCAGAACTACATTGAGTGAGTGGATGGTGAGCGCCCCCACCTACCATATATATATATATATATATATATATATATATATATATATATATATATATATATATATATATATATATATATATATATATATATATATATATATATATATATATATATATATGGTAGGTGGGGGCGATCACCATCCACTCACTCAATGTAGTACTACTTTC
>NW_027645174.1:0-35964 GCF_032717465.1 Coenobita brevimanus | reverse complement strand
GAAAATAAAAAAATAATCTGAACTATATTGTCTCTCTCCAAAATATTTTTTCTGAATCTCTAAAGGTGTAAAAAAAAAATTAACAGCCTTATATGATTTACTGGGATGTTGAAAATAAAAAATAATCTGAACTATGTTGTGTTACTCCCATATTTTTTTCTGAATCCTCCCCCCTAAAAAAAAAAATTAGTGGGCTGTCGTTGAAAATAAAAAAATAATCTGAACTATATTGTCTCTCTCCAAAATATTTTTTCTGAATCTCTAAAGGTGTAAAAAAAATTAACTTAGCCTTATATGATTTAGTGGGCTGTCGTTGAAAATAAAAAAATAATCTGAACTATATTGTCTCTCTCCAAAATATTTTTTCTGAATCTCTAAAGGTGTAAAAAAAAATTAACTTAGCCTTATATGATTTAGTGGGCTGTCGTTGAAAATAAAAAAATAATCTGAACTATATTGTCTCTCTCCAAAATATTTTTTCTGAATCTCTAAAGGTGTAAAAAAAATTAACTTAGCCTTATATGATTTAGTGGGCTGTCGTTGAAAATAAAAAAATAATCTGAACTATATTGTCTCTCTCCAAAATATTTTTTCTGAATCTCTAAAGGTGTAAAAAAAATTAACTTAGCCTTATATGATTTAGTGGGCTGTCGTTGAAAATAAAAAAATAATCTGAACTATATTGTCTCTCTCCAAAATATTTTTTCTGAATATGTAATGGTTTAATTAAAAATTAACTTAGCCTTATATGATTTAGTGGGCTGTCGTTGAAAATAAAAAAATAATCTGAACTATATTGTCTCTCTCCAAAATATTTTTCTGAATCTCTAAAGGTGTAAAAAAAAATTAACTTAGCCTTATATGATTTAGTGGGCTGTCGTTGAAAATAAAAAAATAATCTGAACTATATTGTCTCTCTCCAAAATATTTTTTCTGAATCTCTAAAGGTGTAAAAAAAAATTAACTTAGCCTTATATGATTTAGTGGGCTGTCGTTGAAAATAAAAAAATAATCTGAACTATATTGTCTCTCTCCAAAATATTTTTTCTGAATCTCTAAAGGTGTAAAAAAAAATTAACTTAGCCTTATATGATTTAGTGGGCTGTCGTTGAAAATAAAAAAATAATCTGAACTATATTGTCTCTCTCCAAAATATTTTTTCTGAATCTCTAAAGGTGTAAAAAAAATTAACTTAGCCTTATATGATTTAGTGGGCTGTCGTTGAAAATAAAAAAATAATCTGAACTATATTGTCTCTCTCCAAAATATTTTTTCTGAATCTCTAAAGGTGTAAAAAAAAAATTAACTTAGCCTTATATGATTTAGTGGGCTGTCGTTGAAAATAAAAAAATAATCTGAACTATATTGTCTCTCTCCAAAATATTTTTTCTGAATCTCTAAAGGTGTAAAAAAAAAATTAACTTAGCCTTATATGATTTAGTGGGCTGTCGTTGAAAATAAAAAAATAATCTGAACTATATTGTCTCTCTCCAAAATATTTTTTCTGAATCTCTAAAGGTGTAAAAAAAATTAACTTAGCCTTATATGATTTAGTGGGCTGTCGTTGAAAATAAAAAAATAATCTGAACTATATTGTCTCTCTCCAAAATATTTTTTCTGAATCTCTAAAGGTGTAAAAAAAAATTAACTTAGCCTTATATGATTTAGTGGGCTGTCGTTGAAAATAAAAAAATAATCTGAACTATATTGTCTCTCTCCAAAATATTTTTTCTGAATCTCTAAAGGTGTAAAAAAAATTAACTTAGCCTTATATGATTTAGTGGGCTGTCGTTGAAAATAAAAAATAATCTGAACTATATTGTCTCTCTCCAAAATATTTTTTCTGAATCTCTAAAGGTGTAAAAAAAAAATTAACTTAGCCTTATATGATTTAGTGGGCTGTCGTTGAAAATAAAAAAATAATCTGAACTATATTGTCTCTCTCCAAAATATTTTTTCTGAATCTCTAAAGGTGTAAAAAAAATTAACTTAGCCTTATATGATTTAGTGGGCTGTCGTTGAAAATAAAAAAATAATCTGAACTATATTGTCTCTCTCCAAAATATTTTTTCTGAATCTCTAAAGGTGTAAAAAAAAAAATTAACTTAGCCTTATATGATTTAGTGGGCTGTCGTTGAAAATAAAAAAATAATCTGAACTATATTGTCTCTCTCCAAAATATTTTTTCTGAATCTCTAAAGGTGTAAAAAAAAATTAACTTAGCCTTATATGATTTAGTGGGCTGTCGTTGAAAATAAAAAAATAATCTGAACTATATTGTCTCTCTCCAAAATATTTTTTCTGAATCTCTAAAGGTGTAAAAAAAAATTAACTTAGCCTTATATGATTTAGTGGGCTGTCGTTGAAAATAAAAAAATAATCTGAACTATATTGTCTCTCTCCAAAATATTTTTTCTGAATCTCTAAAGGTGTAAAAAAAATTAACTTAGCCTTATATGATTTAGTGGGCTGTCGTTGAAAATAAAAAATAATCTGAACTATATTGTCTCTCTCCAAAATAATTTTTCTGAATCTCTAAAGGTGTAAAAAAAAATTAACTTAGCCTTATATGATTTAGTGGGCTGTCGTTGAAAATAAAAAAATAATCTGAACTATATTGTCTCTCTCCAAAATATTTTTTCTGAATCTCTAAAGGTGTAAAAAAGGGGGTGGGGTGACTTAGCCTTATATGATTTAGTGGGCTGTCGTTGAAAATAAAAAAATAATCTGAACTATATTGTCTCTCTCCAAAATATTTTTTCTGAATCTCTAAAGGTGTAAAAAAAAATTAACTTAGCCTTATATGATTTAGTGGGCTGTCGTTGAAAATAAAAATAAACTGAACAAAATGGTCACAATCAAAAATAATTTTTCTGAATCTCTAAAGGTGTAAAAAAAAATTAACTTAGCCTTATATGATTTAGTGGGCTGTCGTTGAAAATAAAAAAATAATCTGAACTATATTGTCTCTCTCCAAAATATTTTTTCTGAATCTCTAAAGGTGTAAAAAAAAATTAACTTAGCCTTATATGATTTAGTGGGCTGTCGTTGAAAATAAAAAAATAATCTGAACGATATTGTCTCTCTCCAAAATATTTTTTCTGAATCTCTAAAATGTAAAAAAAATTAAGTTAGCCTTATATGATTTAGTGGGCTGTCGTTGAAAATAAAAAAATAATCTGAACTATATTGTCTCTCTCCAAAATATTTTTTCTGAATCTCTAAAGGTGTATAATAATTAACTTAGCCTTATATGATTTAGTGGGCTGTCGTTGAAAATAAAAAAATAATCTGAACTATATTGTCTCTCTCCAAAATATTTTTTCTGAATCTCTAAAGGTGTAAAAAAAAATTAACTTAGCCTTATATGATTTAGTGGGCTGTCGTTAAAAATAAATAAAAAAATAATCTGAACTATATTGTCTCTCTCCAAAATATTTTTTCTGAATCTCTAAAGGTGTAAAAAAAAATTAACTTAGCCTTATATGATTTAGTGGGCTGTCGTTGAAAATAAAAAAATAATCTGAACTATATTGTCTCTCTCCAAAATATTTTTTTGAATCTCTAAAGGTGTAAAAAAAAAATTAACTTAGCCTTATATGATTTAGTGGGCTGTCGTTGAAAATAAAAAAATAATCTGAACTATATTGTCTCTCTCCAAAATATTTTTTCTGAATCTCTAAAGGTGTAAAAAAAAATTAACTTAGCCTTATATGATTTAGTGGGCTGTCGTTGAAAATAAAAAAATAATCTGAACTATATTGTCTCTCTCCAAAATATTTTTTCTGAATCTCTAAAGGTGTAAAAAAAAATTAACTTAGCCTTATATGATTTAGTGGGCTGTCGTTGAAAATAAAAAAATAATCTGAACTATATTGTCTCTCTCCAAAATATTTTTTCTGAATCTCTAAAGGTGTAAAAAAAAAAAATTAACTTAGCCTTATATGATTTAGTGGGCTGTCGTTGAAAATAAAAAAATAATCTGAACTATATTGTCTCTCTCCAAAATATTTTTTCTGAATCTCTAAAGGTGTAAAAAAAATTAACTTAGCCTTATATGATTTAGTGGGCTGTCGTTGAAAATAAAAAAATAATCTGAACTATATTGTCTCTCTCCAAAATATTTTTTCTGAATCTCTAAAGGTGTAAAAAAAAATTAACTTAGCCTTATATGATTTAGTGGGCTGTCGTTGAAAATAAAAAATAATATGAACTATATTGTCTCTCTCCAAAATATTTTTCTGAATCTCTAAAGGTGTAAAAAAAAATTAACTTAGCCTTATATGATTTAGTGGGCTGTCGTTGAAAATAAAAAAATAATCTGAACTATATTGTCTCTCTCCAAAATATTTTTTCTGAATCTCTAAAGGTGTAAAAAAAAATTAACTTAGCCTTATATGATTTAGTGGGCTGTCGTTGAAAATAAAAAAATAATCTGAACTATATTGTCTCTCTCCAAAATATTTTTTCTGAATCTCTAAAGGTGTAAAAAAAATTAACTTAGCCTTATATGATTTAGTGGGCTGTCGTTGAAAATAAAAAAATAATCTGAACTATATTGTCTCTCTCCAAAATATTTTTTCTGAATCTCTAAAGGTGTAAAAAAAAATTAACTTAGCCTTATATGATTTAGTGGGCTGTCGTTGAAAATAAAAAAATAATCTGAACTATATTGTCTCTCTCCAAAATATTTTTTCTGAATCTCTAAAGGTGTAAAAAAAATTAACTTAGCCTTATATGATTTAGTGGGCTGTCGTTGAAAATAAAAAAATAATCTGAACTATATTGTCTCTCTCCAAAATATTTTTTCTGAATCTCTAAAGGTGTAAAAAAAATTAACTTAGCCTTATATGATTTAGTGGGCTGTCGTTGAAAATAAAAAAATAATCTGAACTATATTGTCTCTCTCCAAAATATTTTTTCTGAATCTCTAAAGTTGTAAAAAAAATTAACTTAGCCTTATATGATTTAGTGGGCTGTCGTTGAAAATAAAAAAATAATCTGAACTATATTGTCTCTCTCCAAAATATTTTTTCTGAATCTCTAAAGGTGTAAAAAAAATTAACTTAGCCTTATATGATTTAGTGGGCTGTCGTTGAAAATAAAAAAATAATCTGAACTATATTGTCTCTCTCCAAAATATTTTTTCTGAATCTCTAAAGGTGTAAAAAAATTAACTTAGCCTTATATGATTTAGTGGGCTGTCGTTGAAAATAAAAAAATAATCTGAACTATATTGTCTCTCTCCAAAATATTTTTTCTGAATCTCTAAAGGTGTAAAAAAAAATTAACTTAGCCTTATATGATTTAGTGGGCTGTCGTTAAAAATAAAAAAATAATCTGAACTATATTGTCTCTCTCCAAAATATTTTTTCTGAATCTCTAAAGGTGTAAAAAAAAATTAACTTAGCCTTATATGATTTAGTGGGCTGTCGTTGAAAATAAAAAAATAATCTGAACTATATTGTCTCTCTCCAAAATATTTTTTCTGAATCTCTAAAGGTGTAAAAAAAATTAACTTAGCCTTATATGATTTAGTGGGCTGTCGTTGAAAATAAAAAAATAATCTGAACTATATTGTCTCTCTCCAAAATATTTTTTCTGAATCTCTAAAGGTGTAAAAAAAATTAACTTAGCCTTATATGATTTAGTGGGCTGTCGTTAAAAATAAAAAAATAATCTGAACTATATTGTCTCTCTCCAAAATATTTTTTCTGAATCTCTAAAGGTGTAAAAAAAAATTAACTTAGCCTTATATGATTTAGTGGGCTGTCGTTGAAAATAAAAAAATAATCTGAACTATATTGTCTCTCTCCAAAATATTTTTTCTGAATCTCTAAAGGTGGAAAGGTCAGGAGACAAGTAATAGGAAGAAATAAAAATAAGAGAAAGATATAAGATAAGACAAGTAAGGATAGAAGAAATAAAAATAAGAGAGGGAATTACTTATTTTCGATATAACTTAGAATTAAAGAGATGGATATCATATTTCTAAATAATATTAATTACTTTAAAGTAACCTTTCATAACAAGTGAAGGCATGAAAGGGAATGAGTTTTGCCTTTTGGCAATGATAAACTTGTTCTGAAAAGACAATGGAAGGTGAAAGGTGGAGGAGGAAATTTATTTATTTGTTCTGATATAACTAGCAGGAAAAGGTGAAAGGTTAAGGAGGAGAGAGGAAATTACTATTTTTTCGGTAAGACAAGTAAGGATAGGAAGAAATAAAAATAAGAGAGGAAATTACTTATTTTTTCGATATAACTTAGAATTAAAGAGATGGATATCATATTTCTAAATAATATTAATTAGTTTAAAGTAACCTTTCATAACAAGTGAGAGGCATGATGAATGAGTTTTGCCTTTTGGCAATGATAAACTTGTTCTGAAAAGACAATGGAAGGTGAAAGGTGGAGGAGGAGTTTATTTACATAACTTGTTCTGAGAAGCAGGAAGGTGAAAGGTGGAGGAGAGAGGAAACGATAAGACAAGTAAGGATAGGAAGAAATAAAAATAAGAGAGGAAATTACTTATTTTTCGATATAACTTAGAATTAAAGAGATGGATATCATATTTCTAAATAATATTAATTAGTTTAAAGTAACCTTTCATAACAAGTGAGAGGCATGATGAATGAGTTTTGCCTTTTGGCAATGATAAACTTGTTCTGAAAAGACAATGGAAGGTGAAAGGTGGAGGAGGAGTTTATTTACATAACTTGTTCTGAGAAGCAGGAAGGTGAAAGGTGGAGGAGAGAGGAAACTGTAAGACAAGTAAGGATAGGAAGAAATAAAAATAAGAGAGGGAATTACTTATTTATTCGATATAACTTAGAATTAAAGAGATGGATATCATATTTCTAAATAATATTAATTACTTTCAAGAAAGGTGAAAGGGGGAGGAGAGAAGAAAAGGTAAGACAAGTAAGGATAGGAAGAGAGGGCAATTACTTGTTTTTTCGATATAACTTTTAATGAATTAAAGAGATGGATATCATATTTCTAAATAATATTAATTACTTTCAAGACGATAAAGGAAGGTGAAGGTGAAAGGGAGGAGAGAGGAAAAGGTAAGACAAGTAAGGATAGGAAGAAATAAAAATAAGAGAGGGAATTACTTATTTTTTCGATATAACTTAAAATTAAAGAGATGGATATCATATTTCTAAATAATATTAATTACTTTCAAGAAAGGTGAAAGGGGGAGGAGAGAAGAAAAGGTAAGACAAGTAAGGATAGGAAGAAATAAAAATAAGAGAGGGAATTACTTATTTTTTCGATATAACTTAAAATTAAAGAGATGGATATCATATTTCTAAATAATATTAATTACTTTCAAGAAAGGTGAAAGGGGGAGGAGAGAAGAAAAGGTAAGACAAGTAAGGATAGGAAGAGAGGGAATTACTTATTTTTTCGATATAACTTAAAATTAAAGAGATGGATATCATATTTCTAAATAATATTAATTACTTTCAAGAAAGGTGAAAGGGGGAGGAGAGAAGAAAAGGTAAGACAAGTAAGGATAGGAAGAGAGGGAATTACTTATTTTTTCGATATAACTTAAAATTAAAGAGATGGATATCATATTTCTAAATAATATTAATTACTTTCAAGAAAGGTGAAAGGGGGAGGAGAGAAGAAAAGGTAAGACAAGTAAGGATAGGAAGAGAGGGAATTACTTATTTTTTCGATATAACTTAAAATTAAAGAGATGGATATCATATTTCTAAATAATATTAATTACTTTCAAGAAAGGTGAAAGAGGGAGGAGAGAAGAAAAGGTAAGACAAGTAAGGATAGGAAGAGAGGGAATTACTTATTTTTCGATATAACTTAAAATTAAAGAGATGGATATCATATTTCTAAATAATATTAATTACTTTCAAGAAAGGTGAAAGGGGGAGGAGAGAAGAAAAGGTAAGACAAGTAAGGATAGGAAGAGAGGGAATTACTTATTTTTTCGATATAACTTAAAATTAAAGAGATGGATATCATATTTCTAAATAATATTAATTACTTTCAAGAAAGGTGAAAGGGGAGGAGAGAAGAAAAGGTAAGACAAGTAAGGATAGGAAGAGAGGGAATTACTTATTTTTTCGATATAACTTAAAATTAAAGAGATGGATATCATATTTCTAAATAATATTAATTACTTTCAAGAAAGGTGAAAGGGGGAGGAGAGAAGAAAAGGTAAGACAAGTAAGGACAGGAAGAGAGGGAATTACTTATTTTTTCGATATAACTTAAAATTAAAGAGATGGATATCATATTTCTAAATAATATTAATTACTTTCAAGAAAGGTGAAAGGGGGAAGAGAGAAGAAAAGGTAAGACAAGTAAGGATAGGAAGAGAGGGAATTACTTATTTTTTCGATATAACTTAAAATTAAAGAGATGGATATCATATTTCTAAATAATATTAATTACTTTCAAGAAAGGTGAAAGGGGGAGGAGAGAAGAAAAGGTAAGACAAGTAAGGATAGGAAGAGAGGGAATTACTTATTTTTTCGATATAACTTAAAATTAAAGAGATGGATATCATATTTCTAAATAATATTAATTACTTTCAAGAAAGGTGAAAGGGGAGGAGAGAAGAAAAGGTAAGACAAGTAAGGATAGCAAGAGAGGGAATTACTTATTTTTTCGATATAACTTAAAATTAAAGAGATGGATATCATATTTCTAAATAATATTAATTACTTTCAAGAAAGGTGAAAGGGGTAGGAGAGGTTGAAGAGGATATAGAAAGAAAGAGAGGAGAAGTTATTTACATAACTTGTTCTGAGAAGCAGGAAGGTGAAAGGGGGGGGAGGGGTTGAAGTATAATAAGTTTTTATTTACATAACTTGTTCTGAGAAGCAGGAAGGTGGAAAGGGGGGAGGAGTTAAAATAGTGTGAATGTTGGTTAAATAGAATATAGAAAGGGAGGGAGCTGGATTCTTTATATTTATGGAATCTATTTTTATCCATATTTCTAAATAATATTAATTACTTTCAAGATGATAAAGGAAGGTGAAATGGGGAGGAGGGGTTGAAGAGGATATAGAGAGAGAGGGAAAGGTTATTTACATAACTTGTTCTGAGAAGCAGGAAGGTGAAAGGGGGGGAGGGGTTGAAGTATAATAAGTTTATTTACATAACTTGTTCTGAGAAGCAGGAAGGTGGAAGGAAGGGAGGGGAGACCAGGGGGCGGTGACTGACTATCCTGCTGTGCTCTGATTGGCTGAAGGATACCATAATTCTAGCGTGCTTATTGGTTGGCCAGTTGCCTCACTACAGATAGGAAAGTCAACTCCAAAACATCTTACTTTTATATAGGATTATAGACTTTATTAACAATACCTCTTCAAAAGGAAGTGCCTCATATATATAGAGAGGGTTTAGTGGGTTAGTTAAAGGTTCTTCTCTCTTCATTTAAGGTAACACCTCATTGTTATATATGGTCATACTTTTGTCATAAATGCACAGATTAGTAATAGTTAATGTTGGATTGTTTTTTGTTGTTTTACAATAATTCAATCAAAACACCTCTTTCATTTGAACCTTAACTCCTCGGACTAGAGTGGACTGTGCCGCCGCTAGAAAGAGTTTTGAGGAATATTGGCTGCCGCATTATAGTCTCTATCCAGAAAATCTCCACCGATTGGACAAAAAATAGTTGTTGTTACTTTAACTGCTAGTGCTGGAATGGAGCTGGAAGTTTGGAGAATATTTCTGTGCTGGGGGACTTTGTCGTTATAGGTAATATCACTCACGTAGACCCCGAAGGTAGCACACCCCCTTCTTCTTCCCCTCCTCATCTTTCTTAAATCCTACAATATTCAAAGGTCCCTTGTAACCTAAATGTCGGTTGTTGTTGTCGTGGTAGGTGTTGTCTGTGTTGCTCGACGAACTTCGAGTGTCGGTCTTTCAATTCGTTTAATTGGTCCACGGAGAACGTTCTTCCGACGTACTACCCGTTGATGAAGTGCATAGACGATGGTTGACTTCGCACCCTTGGGTGAAGAGTTATACAAAAACATTCATCTTGGTAAAGTCTGGCCATTCGACCAGACCTTTGGAGTAGATCTTCTATCATCGCACTGCACAGCTGACGGCCATCCAAGAGATAGCCAGACATCTCTTTTCGAAGAGAGGAGTAACATTCTCCGATTCCAACAGTATTTTGCCCAGGGAACATTTAATATTGTTATAATATCGTTTAGTCTTGGAGGACTTTATGGTCTAGCCTAGCTAATAATTATCTTGCTTATTGAGAAAGGAAGGAATGTGGTTTTATGATCTGTTTCGTTTATCTATTTTTTTCCCTAATAGGTTTAAAAGGTATTTATGATAAAAAAAATCGCCCACTAAAAGATTGAAAGGCATTTATGATCCTAAAAAAAGTTTACTATATATTAATGATCTATAGTAAGATGTAAAAAAATTCAAAAACCAACTTTATTGATAATAATCCGATATAGCCACTTGCCTGCTAAAGGGTTGAAAGGCATTTATAATTCCCAGAAAAGTCTACTGTCTAATTATCTATAGTAAGATGTAAAATATAAAATATTCAAAAACCAACTTTATTGATAATAACCTGATATAGATACTTACCTGCTAAATCTATACTGCCCTATTTAAGGACTATATATGCTTTCTCAATATTCATAGATTTTTTCCTTCCTATAGTTCAAAAACTGTCTTTTGGGCAAAAATTATGCTAATCTTAGGGGGAAATACATAAACATACTATTTTATCAACAATATACTGGGTGAAATAGCAGTCTTTTTTAAAAATATTTAAAAATCAACCTTATTGAAATTTTTATACAATCGTTTGCTCACTAAAAGACTAAATAAAAAATTATGACAGCACAAACTAAATTATTTTTTTTTTTTCAGGATATTATGATAAGTGCATGAAACTTACAAAGATCATTAAAGAAATAAAAAAATATAATAAGTTAAGAAAAGTTCCCCCCGCCTGAAGTTGATAGTTTTTGTATTTAAATAATTTAATTTTTTTATTAAAAAATTAAAAAATTTAAAAAAAAAAAAAAATTAAATAGAAAAATATTGAAAAAAATACAAAAACTAACTAAAAAAATAAAAAAATATAACAAGCATTTACTGCCCCCACCACCACTTCCACCGTTCCGGTTGCCACTACCACTACAGCTACTATCCTCACCACCACCATCACCGCTCCCACAACAGCCACCATCACTACCACCATTCCCACCGCCACCATCGCCGCCACAACCACCACCGTTGCCAACACCATCGCTACCATCATTCCCACCACCACCAAAGCTACTATCCCCACTACCACCATCACCGCTCCCACCACAACCACCACCGTTGCCAACACCACAGCCACCATCGCTACCATCATTCCCACCGCCACCACAGCCGCCACAACCACCACCGTTTCCAACACCACAGTCGCTACCATCATTCCCACCGCCACCACAGCCGCTATCGCCGCCACAACCACCACCGTTTCCAACACCACAGCCACCATCGCTACCATCATTCCCACCGCCACCACAGCCGCCACAACCACCACCGTTTCCAACACCACAGTCGCTACCATCATTCCCACCGCCACCACAGCCGCCACAACCACCACCGTTGTCGTCACCACAGCCACAACAGTCGCCGTCATCACCGCCCCCACTACAGTCATCACCATATAAAAAAGAGAGGACGGCCCCCAAAAAGACAACATAAGATAACATTACTGAGACGACTCTATAGAAGTTCCCTACGTTCTCAAGAACTACCCCTCAAGAAGAACTTCAAAACAACCCTTCTACTAATAATACAATTCCTTTTGAAAAACATGTTTACATAAATTACCCTTGCTTTCAAAACACCATCCCCTTTACAAACCTAAACACAAATCAAAACATCCCCTTCATTTTTCAAAATATCCCAACTGAAAATCACTTAGAAATTCAAAATAGTCTCTCTCTTCAAAATTTTCCCACTGTTAACAGTTATTTTTATGTTCAAAATCAACCCGGTGGAAATCATTTTGAAAACACACAAAATACAACACAATACACCCCTCCATCGGAAACCACGCATATACCCTCCCCTTTTCAAATGAAAGCATCCCCTCCAATAGATATTCAAATGTTCAAAACTGTGAAAATAATCTTTTAAATTCAACAGTTCAAAATTCTTCCTATTTATCAGATGTAAGTCAATATTCTGATAGTTTATATGATTTGATAAAAAGTTTAGATATTTAATTAAATATTGTTAAATATCTATTTTACTCATTGTATCTGAAAATTTTTCAATCTAAGTATTCTTTTAAAAAGGGACGCACTAACATATTGGCAACACTATGATCAAATATTTTTAGCACTGAGTTTGGTTTGGATTTAAATATGTTTTTAATGATGAATGATCAAAGCAGACCATCAACATCAAAGGAACCTTCAGGAAAGAAAAGAATTAGACAATCAGAAGAGGAAGAGACTGGTCCTCCTGAAGCTGATATAAATATTAGAAATAAAAAAAAAGAGGCTATCGGAAGAAAATGAAGGTTCTTCATCTGATTGTTCTGTCTCTTCCACCTCTTCTTCTTCTTCTTGTTCTTCAGATGACACTCGAGTAAAAAATAACAGACATATTCTGTATAGACTATTATATAAATTGTTGTTAAAGAAAGCGACTTTGAAAAAAAAACGAATGAAAAAGGTTTATAAAAGAATAAGAAAAAGGAAAAGAGAAAAAAAAATAATAAGGTACTATAGTATAAAACTAACATTTGGCTCTCAAAAATACTAAACATATCTAGGAGAGCAATAGTTCTTTTATCAGGATTTTATGAATATAAGTAATGTATTTTCTTATTTCCAATAGATTTTATTGTTTTTTTCTTTGTTATTTTTTGTTTCCAGCTCACCAGGGTCTTATAGTTTCTCATTTCTGCTTTTTTCTATATAAAAAAAAAACTTTTTCAAATATCTATTGTCCTCCATATTATTTTATAACAGCATATATTATCAATATTTTTTCTTGGCTTATTTTATTTCTTTTTATCTACTAATTCTTCATTGTTTTTCAACAATTTCTGAATTATTCTATCTTCTATCATATTTTTTTCCATTTAGCAAATATAGATGAATGTTATTATAATAAGTTTAGTTTTATATATTTCAATATTTTAGATAAATATATGCCTTTTTAGATTATCAGTGGCAGCTGAATGTCTCCATAGTTTCTCTACTAAGAGTGATTTTCGCATTTATGATTAAAAAAATAAAAAAGTCGCCCGCTAAAGAGTTGATAATCCCCAAAAAAAGTCTACTGTGCAGTAGTGATCTACAATAAGATGTAAAATATAAAATATTCAAAAAACCAACTTTATTGATAACCTAATATAGCCACTTGCCAGCTAAAGGATGCGAAATATTAATTGTCTATAGTAAGATGCGGTTTTTCACCTGTATGTGTCCTGAGATGATATTTCATTGAATACTTGTTCAAGAATGGTTTAGCACAGTAGTGGCAGTAGTCCAATTCTTTACCCAAATGGATACTCTTCTTATGAATTTTGAATGAAGATCCAGTATTGAAGAGAAAACCGCATTCATCACAGAGGTGGAGATTTCTTGTATTGTGATATGTTTTCCGATAAAACCTTGTCATAGGAGGCAAATGGTTTTCTCTCATTTTTTTGGTGATATTTAGATTTTTTCTTATTTTGAAACATTTATTACAATAGTCACATTTATATATGGTTTTTTAAAACCTAAATTGTATGGTTCGTTTGTTTCTTTACTATATACCTCCTCTCTTCCCACCCTTAGGTGAAAAGTTGTATGAATACATTCATCTTGGTAAAGTCTGGCCTTTCGACCTCGTCTCCTCTCCGTTTACTCTTGAATTGGAAAGATCTCCGATCGCACAGCTGGGAAACCTTGACGGCCATCTGAGAGACGACCAGACTGACATTCTTTGAGTCTAAGAGAATCTTATCCATAACATTCTTATATCGTTTTGTCTTCGACCCTATAGAAAGAGTATTATTTTAGATATTTAAAAATAAATAGTATATATATATTTTTTTATTTTTAAAGGATAAAATATAATGGAGGAATCTGATATAGAATTACTTGTTCCCTCTATTACAGAAAAAGAGGGGTGTGATATAGATATAGAATCATTTATTCCCTCTATTTTAAACCATGAAGAATATTTTGATAATATAGATTGTGAAGATAATTTCGATGATATAGAATCCTTGATTTCATCTATTGAACCCTTACCTATATATAGGTCTGTAACTCCAGTTTGGGAAATGGATAAAGAAATTAAGATGATGGAAATTTTTCAGATAAATGATAGAAATATATGTTTCTCACCCTTCGCTATAAAACATCTTTTTATTTTTCTTTGGAAATTAAATGCTAAAGATTTTAGATCTATATCTGAATATTTGCCTCCATTTAAAGAATTATATAAAGGGATAAAAATTGTTGTTTTTTTTGCTAAAGACTTAAAGATGAATGATATTTATTGGTCAGAATTAATAAAGTTGAAGGATATATTAATAAAACGATTTAAGCGAGGATCTGAGATAAATATAAGAGTAGTGGTAGAACAAACAACGAAAAAAAAATTTGAGTTAAATATAGCAACTTCAGTAAATGTTGCCATAGTTCCTTTTATAAGTTATATTTTTGCACTTCACTGGGGTAGGAGCAGTGGTAAATTTCTTTTTTGGGAAATAAATCAGAGAAAACCAAAAAAATATGCAAAGATGTTGTCAGGAAAAATTACTAAAATAGGAGTTGTAAAAAAAGTGAGGGTTATCGAAATAAAATTAACTAATGGTATTATAATAACATTGTTTACAATTTGGTCGTTTAAAAATAAACCATTATTCGGTTTACGAGATAAAAAATATACTATGGAAGATCTTAATCAACTAAAAGATATAGTCTTTGGTGAAAATTTATTAACTGACTATGAAATCAAAGAATGTGAGTATCAAAGCATTGTTCAGCTTCCTGAGTTTAATATCTGTAGTTCACATTGCTTAAATACACCTTATCATTTAAGGGAAAAAGATTTTATGTCTAGTTATGTTGATGAAGGAGTTATAATCTTAAATAAAATTTATTCAATAAATAAAATTAAATTGATACCAAAGTCAACTATCAATGTCTATGAAAATGTAAGAGTATATACTATTAATGAACCTTTCATTATATCAATTAAAAATGATGATACTCTGATCTTTGTAGCTGAAATAACAGAACCTTTATGGACAAATCCTGAAAATGTCATAGGTTAGATAGGTGGGCTGAAATTGATTTTCACCTCAGAGTTATATACAACTATCCAGTCGCCTCTGTCTTAGTTGCATAATGTAGTTTCTTTTTATACAATAAAAATATTGAACAAAAAAAGTTGGTTTTTAAATATTTTTTAGTCTACATCTTACTATAGACAATTAATATTTCTCATAGAATGTCACCTCTCTTTTCGAAAAGAGATGTCTGGCTATCTTTCGGATGACCGCCAAGGCTTCTCAGCTATGCAGTGCGATGATAGAAGATCTGTCGTCGACGAATGGAACGCACCACAGATGCAAGGGACCTCTGAATATCGTAGGGTTTAAGAAAGATGATGAGGAAGGAGGAGGTGTACTACCTTCGGGGTTTACGTCGTTGCTCTGCCAAGAGTGATATTACCTACAACCACAAAGCCCCCCAGCACAGAAATATTCTCCAAACTTTTAGCTCAAGAACAACCGTGCATTTATGACAAAGGTGTAGTCGTTGTATATAACAGAGGCGTTAAAACAATACAAAAATGGGGAACAGGAGGGTATATAAACCCCTTTTCCCCCCAACAAATATTAGAAAAGATGAAGAAAACTGAAACACATCGGTCGGAGTATAAGAGAGAAGAGGAGTCCCTATTAGAAAAAGAGAAGAAGAAGGACTTAAATAAATCCATTATTATAGAAGCTCTCAAGAATGATAAAGGGAATACATGCATCTCCTTTTTCACTTTCAACTATATCCTTGATACTGTATGGCTCTTAGATGAAGGGGCTGAAGCCATATCTAATTTTATGTTTCATTATTCTGAGTTATATAAGATTGGAAAGATAAATGTGGGTATATTTCTTGCTAAAGATTTGAAGATGAAAGAAAAATCTTATTTATCTAAGTTAAAGAAAGAGAAATATATATCAGTTGGTCGGTTTGAGCGAGGAGATGAGGAAAAACTAAGAGAATTAATAGAAGAGATGATGAAGGAGATTTTCGGTGGTAATTATCGATTAGAATCATCCCCCTCATCAAATGTGGCATTAGTTGCCTGTATTGGTCTCAGTATAAATCTCCACTGGATGACGGAAATGGACGATGCTGGTTCTAAACCCTTTTGGGGTGTAGATGAAAAAAAACCTCAAAGAAAGGCTAAGATGTTTTCAGGTACTCTTAATAAAATTGGGTCAAAAGATGGTATAAAATTTTTTGAAATAAATACACAAGATAATAGTGTTGTGACAGTATTTATATGTTCGAACAAAGAACCCTTCTTCACTGAACGAAATGAAGAATTTACTAGAGATGATCTAAACTATTTAAAAAGGATGGTCTTTGATAAAAATTTGTTAGAAAATTATGAAGTTAGGATATATGATGATTTTCATGAAATTTTGCTTCCAAAGGTTAAAATAAAGAAATCACATCACTTGGATGTACCTTCTTATATGAGGAAAAATATTATGTCAAAATATATTGAAGGAGGTGTATATCTGAGAAAAATTTATTTGGAAAATAAATTTGAGATGGATGAAAAGGGAGTTAGTCTTGAAGCGATTGGTGAGGGTATTTATTGTGATGGGATTGTACCAACACTTATCGTAAATGAACCTTTTTATTGTGTGTTTGAGAAATAAATATGGATTAATGTCAGTAGCTATAGTAACAGAACCCATTTGGGAATGAGATAATAAGAAATACTCATAATATTTTATAGGATCTAAATTGATTAAATATTTTTATTGAAATATGGAAAGTTTTATTTTTAAATATAAAAAAATAAAGATTTAGTAATATCTATATTTTTATTTACTTTCTTTATACATTAGAGGCCAGCAATCTCTATAAAAGACCCTCTTCACTCGACAGATAGTTACTCATCATGGATCTCACCGTTGGGAGAGATGAGGGATCTCAACCTTCCACTAAAATCATTCTAAAGAGAAAAGAGAGATTTCTTTGAAAAAAGAAAGAAAGAAAGAAAAAGAGGTTTTATATAGTGTCAACACAAGCTACCCCACAAGACACTAAGATAACTGAGGCCTCGACAGAGGATTCGGCTGTTGTATCAACGGAAGCCATTGGAGAGGTATCAGCTACCTCAGTAGGAGCAAAGAAGGATTCTACCCCACTAGATATTATTGAAGACCAAAATAAAATTATGTCCACAGAAGCCACTGAAGAGGAATCGGTTTGCATCAGAAGGAGCCGAGAAGGATTCTACTCTACCAAAGCTGATTGAAGAGAAACCGGTTGCAACAGAAGGAGCCGAGAAGGATTCTACTCTACCAAAGCTGATTGAAGAGAAACCGGTTGCAACAGAAGGAGCCGAGAAGGATTCTACTCCACCAAAACCGATTGAAGAGGAATCGATTGTGTCAACAGGACCCGAGAAGGTTTCTACACCATCAGATACTGAGATAATTGAAATAGATGTAAACCCCAATGATTTCCCATCAGCAGAAATTAAGATCTCATAAGATGTTGAAGAAGTTTTCCGTGGGAAATCTGCAGTGTTTTAAAAGGAATCTTCACCATTAACTGAGAAAAAAAATAACAGTGAAGAGAATAAGAATGACAAGTCTATAGAAAAAAAAGATATTCATTAACCTTTTAGTGGACAACCAATCACCGACCAGATAGATAGATCAGCAAGGGTTGATGTTTTATATAACTTAGAATTTTTTATTTCTAATAAAAGGTAAAAAAAAATTTTTTTATTTTTTTCCCATTTTCTAATGCTGTGCTGAAGTGTAGTTTAAAAAAACTTACATCTATTCCTTATCATAATATCACTTTATTATTTTTTCTTATATAGTTTGTTTACAAACATTCACAGATCAGCATGTGAGAGGGTGTGTGGGGTGAAAAAAAGGCATAAGGGGGTGCAAGGAATAGCATGGTGGAATGAAGAGGTGAGACAGCACTGAAGAAGACAATAACTCTAATCCTATGAATTAAAGTCTTTTGGCTGAATATTTTTATTGTGAAGAAAAAACAACCGTACAACCAGATAGTCACATATAACCCTGAGATAAAGAAAAATTTCAGGTACTTGTTGATCTATCTATCTGGTTGGCGGTTGGTTGCCCACTAAAGGCTTACTAAGAAATATAGTAGGATGTGAGAGTTATCTCATTGTACTTTTCGAAGACATCAAATCTAAATTTATTTTTTTAATAGATATTTTTATTTTTCATTTCTATAATTCAAATCAATTATAATGGAAATTTTGGATTCAGATTATTTTACATTTGTTTTTTTATTATTATATTAATAATAATTATTACAATTACAATTGCTGTCAACTACAAATATGATAATTCAATATAAAGCCACTTGTACCATCCTTGCTTCAGTAGGAATAGACCGGTCCTGCAGTGGAGAAAACTATAAAAAATAACCTAAAAAAGTGTACTTTATTTATTCTGAAGAATTTTAAATAATTATTTTTAATAACTATTTTTTCTTTATACTTAAAAATAATAGATATGGAAGTTTCGAACCTAATAAAACATAAACTCACCCACACGGGGGGAAAGCAAAAAAAAAGATACTCTAAAAAGACACGAAATAATACACACTAAAAAAACCTTAAACCTATTAATATTGAGAAGATTTTCTCACAAATCAAACTTAAGGTTAGAAAATATGGCAGATGTTTTAGAAGTGCACTTTGAAGTTCTCTATGAGAAAAACCTTTCGTAAAATAGATGAGACCCATTACTCCTATTTTGAAGCGTTAAGATTAGGAAGTAGTAAATTCCTTTATTCAGGGCTATGAAAAAAAATTAAATTCCAAAAAAATGTTGACCTTCTATAATTTAGAATGTGTCATTCCTATAGATTTTTTTGGGATGTAAAAATCTTATAAATATGGGGTGAGGATTAAAAGAAACCATAATATAGAATGGAAACAATTAAAGCAACTGCACTGATTGTGTTTATGATAACCATTCAGAAAGTTGGGAACATGCGAGAGTCTTAAAAGAACTTTGGAAAAAGGAAATTGAAGTAGGAGACCCCTTCTTCGATCTCAATGAAAAAAGTACCTGATCAAATTTGAGGTACAAGACCTTCTCTTCCATCTCAATGAAAAAGAGCTCTTGGACAAAATGGAAGCTCTGAAAAAGGATGATATAGAAGTAATGTTAGTATTTTTCTACGATAAGGGCTTTGGCGTATTTATAGATGATGGCGAGAAACTCTCTTGTAGAGAATTATTTAAAAATATTGACAGCGAAAACTGGCCTTCTATGCTTTTAAATTAACCCTTTAGCGGGTAACTGGGTGTTATTGAATATCATATTTTATATATATATGTCGTGCCGAGATAGGAAAATTGCTTATTTATCTAAATTAGACAAGTTTTCTGCTTTGTTTGCAAAGTTAGTATTGTTATTGCTTATTTTGTTATATGAGTAATGTTTTTGCATATTTAGTTAAAATCTCCAGCTGCAATCTTTGCTAAATGTTTAAATTAAAATTGATTAAATAATATTGTTTTTCCAGTTTTTTTCTATTCCTTCGGGAGGGAAGCTTATGATGTGGTTGTGGATTGTTGTAACCTTAGTTGCAGAAGATGGCTCTGGGTTAGTAGTAGGACTCTGGAATAACTAATATTTCTCGAGGAAATAAAAATTCCTCCAGTAGCAATTTATCTAAGACAGAAGATAGGTACAAAGATTAGCGATAACAACTGAAAAGAGATAAAGTAAATAAAAAAAGGATTTTTCATTTCATTTCTTTTATTATTTTTTCTAAAATTGATAATTCTACACAAAGGATTGCCATTGATTCTCCAATTTCTTGGTCCTCTATTTCGATTTCTAAAAGAGAGAAGGAGGGAGGGAGAGGTAAGAGAAGTAAGGATAGGAAGAAATAAAAATAAGAGAGAATTACTCATTTTTTCGATATTACTTAGAATTAAAGATATTCTTTATATTTATGGAATCTATTTTTATCAACATTTCTAAATAATATTAAATACTTTCAAGTAACCTTTCTTTCATAACAAGTGAGAGGGATGGTAATATGATGTTCTTTATTTGGAGTTTACGACGACAATAAATTACTAAATAATTTTTTCTGAGGACAAAGGCATGACGCATGAGTTTTGCCTCCTGGCAATGATAAACTTGTTCTGAAAAGACAATGGAAGGTGAAAGGGGGAAGAGGAGTTAAAGAGGATATAGAAAGAGAGAGAGAGGGAGGGATAGGTAAGAGAAGTAAAAATAGGAAGAAATAAAAATAAGAGAGAGAATTACTTATTTTTCGATATAACTTAGAATTAAAGATATGGATATCATATTTCTAAATAATATTAATTACTTTCAAGTAACCTTTCTTTCATAACATGTGAGAGGTATGACACATAAGTTTTGCCTCCTGGCAATGATAAACTTGTTCTGAAAAGACAATGGAAGGAGAAAGGGGGAAGAGGCGTTAAAGAGGATATAGAAAGAGAGAGAGAGAGAGGGAGGGAGGGAAAAGGTAAGACAAGTAAGGATAGGAAGAAATAAAAATAAGAGAGGAAATTACTTATTTTTTCGATATAACTAGAGGAAAAGGTAAGACAAGAAATGATAGGAAGAAATAAAAATAAGAGAGGAAATTACTTATTTTTTCGATATAACTAGAGGAAAAGGTAAGATCAGTAAGGATAGGAAGAAATAAAAATAAGAGAGGAAATTACTTATTTTTTTGATATAACTAGAGGAAAAGGTAAGATCAGTAAGGATAGGAAGAAATAAAAATAAGAGAGGAAATTACTTATTTTTTCGATATAACTTAGAATTAAAGAGATGGATATCATATTTCTAAATAATATTAATTAGTTTAAAGTAACCTTTCATAATAAGTGAGAGGTATGATGAATGAGTTTTGCCTTTTGGCAATGATAAACTTGTTCTGAAAAGACAATGGAAGGTGAAAGGTGGAGGAGGAGTTTATTTACATAACTTGTTCTGAGAAGCAGGAAGGTGAAAGGTGGAGGAGAGAGGAAAAGGTAAGATAAATAAGGATAGGAAGAAATAAAAATAAGAGAGGAAATTACTTATTTTTTCGATACAACTTAGAATTAAAGAGATGGATATCATATTTCTAAATAATATTAATTAGTTTAAAGTAACCTTTCATAACAAGTGAGAGGCATGATGAATGAGTTTTGCCTTTTGGCAATGATAAACTTGTTCTGAAAAGACAACGGAAGGTGAAAGGTGGAGGAGGAGTTTATTTACATAACTTGTTCTGAGAAGCAGGAAGGTGAAAGGTGGAGGAGAGAGGAAACGGTAAGAGAAGTAAGGATAGGAAGAGAGGGAATTACTTATTTTTTCGATATAACTTAGAATTAATGAGATGGATATCATATTTCTAAATAATATTAATTACTTTCAAGACGATAAAGGAAGGTGAAAGGGGGAGGAGAGAGGAAAAGGTAAGACAAGTAAGGACAGGAAGAATTAAAAATATGAGAGGGAATTACTTATTTTTTCTATATAACTTAGAATTAAAGAGATGGATATCATATTTCTAAATAATATTAATTACTTTCAAGACAATAAAGGAAGGTGAAAGGGGAAGGAGAGAGGAAAAGGTAAGACAAGTAAGGATAGGAAGAGAGAATTACTTATTTTTTCGATATAACTTAGAATTAATGAGATGGATATCATATTTCTAAATAATATTAATTACTTTCAAGACTATAAAGGAAGGTGAAAGGGGGAGGAGAGAAGAAAAGGTAAGACAAGTAAGGATAGGAAGAGAGGGAATTACTTATTTTTTCGATATAACTTAGAATTAATGAGATGGATATCATATTTCTAAATAATATTAATTACTTTCAAGACGATAAAGGAAGGTGAAAAGGGGAGGAGAGAGGAAAAGGTAAGACAAGTAAGGATAGGAAGAAATAAAAATAAGAGAGGAAATTACTTATTTTTTTATATAACTTAGAATTAAAGAGATGGATATCATATTTCTAAATAATATTAATTACTTTCAAGACGATAAAGGAAGGTGAAAGGGGAAGGAGAGAGGAAAAGGTAAGACAAGTAAGGATAGGAAGAGAGGGAATTAGGTAAGACAAGTAAGGATAGGAAGAGAGGAAATTACTTATTTTTTCGATATAACTAGAGGAAAAGGTAAGACAAGTAAGGATAGGAAGAGAGGAAATTACTTATTTTTTCGATATAACTAGAGGAAAAGGTAAGACAAGTAAGGATAGGAAGAGAGGAAATTACTTATTTTTTCGATATAACTAGAGGAAAAGGTAAGACAAGTAAGGATAGGAAGAGAGGAAATTACTTATTTTTTCGATATAACTAGAGGAAAAAGTAAGACAAGTAAGGATAGGAAGAGAGGAAATTACTTATTTTTTCGATATAACTAGAGGAAAAAGTAAGACAAGTAAGGATAGGAAGAGAGGAAATTACTTATTTTTTCGATATAACTAGAGGAAAAGGTAAGACAAGTAAGGATAGGGAGAGGAAATTACTTATTTTTTCGATATAACTAGAGGAAAAGGTAAGACAAGTAAGGATAGGAAGAGAGGAAATTACTTATTTTTTCGATATAACTAGAGGAAAAGGTAAGACAAGTAAGGATAGGAAGAGAGGAAATTACTTATTTTTTCGATATAACTAGAGGAAAAGGTAAGACAAGTAAGGATAGGAAGAGAGGAAATTACTTATTTTTTCGATATAACTAGAGGAAAAGGTAAGACAAGTAAGGATAGGAAGAAATAAAAATAAGAGAGGGAATTACTTATTTTTTCGATATAACTAGAGGAAAAGGTAAGACAAGTAAGGATAGGAAGAGAGGAAATTACTTATTTTTTCGATATAACTAGAGGAAAAGGTAAGAAAAGTAAGGATAGGAAGAGAGGAAATTACTTATTTTTTCGATATAATTTAGAATTAAAGAGATGGATATCATATTTCTAAATAATATTAATTAGTTTAAAGTAACCTTTCATAACAAGTGAGAGGCATGATGAATGAGTTTTGCCTTTTGGCAATGACAAACTTGTTCTGAAAAGACAATGGAAGGTGAAAGGTGGAGGAGGAGCTTATTTACATAACTTGTTCTGAGAAGCAGGAAGGTGAAAGGTGGAGGAGAGAGGAAACGGTAAGACAAGTAAGGATAGGAAGAAATAAAAATAAGAGAGGGAATTACTTATTTTTTCTATATAACTTAGAATTAAAGAGATGGATATCATATTTCTAAATAATATTAATTACTTTCAAGACGATAAAGGAAGGTGAAAGGGGGAGGAGAGAGGAAAAGGTAAGAGAAGTAAGGATAGGAAGAAATAAAAATAAGAGAGGGAATTACTTATTTTTTCGATATAACTAGAGGAAAAGGTAAGACAAGTAAGGATAGGAAGAAATAAAAATAAGAGAGGAAATTACTTATTTTTTTGATATAACTAGAGGAAAAGGTAAGACAAGTAAGGATAGGAAGAAATAAAAATAAGAGAGGAAATTACTTATTTTTTCGATATAACTAGAGGAAAAGGTAAATGTTGAAAATAAAAAATAATCTGAACTATGTTGTGTTACTCCCATATTTTTTTCTGAATCCTCCCCCCTAAAAAAAAAAATTAGTGGGCTGTCGTTGAAAAAAAAAAAAAACTGAACTATATTTTCTCTCTCCTAAATATTTTTTCTGAATCTCTAAAGGTGTAAAAAAAAAATTAACTTAGCCTTATATGATTTACTGGGCTGTCGTTGAAAATAAAAAAATAATCTGAACTATATTGTCTCTCTCCAAAATATTTTTTCTGAATCTCTAAAGGTGTAAAAAAAAAATTAACTTAGCCTTATATGATTTACTGGGCTGTCGTTGAAAATAAAAAAATAATCTGAACTATATTGTCTCTCTCCAAAATATTTTTTCTGAATCTCTGAAGGTGTAAAAAAAAAATTAACTTAGCCTTATATGATTTACTGGGCTGTCGTTGAAAATAAAAAAATAATCTGAACTATATTGTCTCTCTCCAAAATATTTTTTCTGAATCTCTAAAGGTGTAAAAAAAAAATTAACTTAGCCTTATATGATTTACTGGGCTGTCGTTGAAAATAAAAAATAATCTGAACTATATTGTCTCTCTCCAAAATATTTTTTCTGAATCTCTAAAGGTGTAAAAAAAAAATTAACTTAGCCTTATATGATTTACTGGGATGTTGAAAATAAAAAATAATCTGAACTATATTGTCTCTCTCCAAAATATTTTTTCTGAATCTCTAAAGGTGTAAAAAAAAATTAACTTAGCCTTATATGATTTAGTGGGCTGTCGTTGAAAATAAAAAAATAATCTGAACTATATTTTCTCTCTCCAAAATATTTTTTCTGAATCTCTAAAGGTGTAAAAAAAAATTAACTTAGCCTTATATGATTTACTGGGCTGTCGTTGAAAATAAAAAAATAATCTGAACTATATTGTCTCTCTCCAAAATATTTTTTCTGAATCTCTAAAGGTGTAAAAAAAAAATTAACTTAGCCTTATATGATTTACTGGGCTGTCGTTGAAAATAAAAAATAATCTGAACTATATTGTCTCTCTCCAAAATATTTTCTGAATCTCTAAAGGTGTAAAAAAAAATTAACTTAGCCTTATATGATTTACTGGGATGTTGAAAATAAAAAATAATCTGAACTATATTGTCTCTCTCCAAAATATTTTTTCTGAATCTCTAAAGGTGTAAAAAAAAAATTAACTTAGCCTTATATGATTTAGTGGGCTGTCGTTGAAAATAAAAAAATAATCTGAACTATATGTTCTCACTCCAAAAAATAATTTCTGAATCTTTAAAGGTGTAAAAAAAAATTAACTTAGCCTTATATGATTTAGTGGGCTGTCGTTAAAAATAAAAAATAATCTGAACTATATTTTCTCTCTCCAAAATATTTTTTCTGAATCTCTAAAGGTGTAAAAAAAAATTAACTTAGCCTTATATGATTTAGTGGGCTGTCGTTGAAAATAAAAAATAATCTGAACTATATTGTCTCTCTCCAAAATATTTTTTCTGAATCTCTAAAGGTGTAAAAAAAAAATTAACTTAGCCTTATATGATTTACTGGGATGTTGAAAATAAAAAATAATCTGAACTATATTGTCTCTCTCCAAAATATTTTTTTTAAATCTCTAAAGGTGTAAAAAAAAATTAACTTAGCCTTATATGATTTAGTGGGCTGTCGTTAAAAATAAAAAAATAATCTGAACTATATTTTCTCTCTCCAAAATATTTTTTCTGAATCTCTAAAGGTGTAAAAAAAAAATTAACTTAGCCTTATATGATTTAGTGGGCTGTCGTTAAAAATAAAAAAATAATCTGAACTATATTTTCTCTCTCCAAAATATTTTTTCTGAATCTCTAAAGTTGTAAAAAAAAATTAACTTAGCCTTATATGATTTAGTGGGCTGTCGTTGAAAATAAAAAAATAATCTGAACTATATTGTCTCTCTCCAAAATATTTTTTCTGAATCTCTAAAGGTGTAAAAAAAAAATTAACTTAGCCTTATATGATTTACTGGGATGTTGAAAATAAAAAATAATCTGAACTATATTGTCTCTCTCCAAAATATTTTTTCTAAATCTCTAAAGGTGTAAAAAAAAATTAACTTAGCCTTATATGATTTAGTGGGCTGTCGTTAAAAATAAAAAAATAATCTGAACTATATTTTCTCTCTCCAAAATATTTTTTCTGAATCTCTAAAGGTGTAAAAAAAATTAACTTAGCCTTATATGATTTAGTGGGCTGTCGTTGAAAATAAAAAATAATCTGAACTATATTTACTCTCTCCAAAATATTTTTTCTGAATCTCTAAAGGTGTAAAAAAAAATTAACTTAGCCTTATATGATTTAGTGGGCTGTCGTTGAAAATAAAAAAATAATCTGAACTATATTGTCTCTCTCCAAAATATTTTTTCTGAATCCTGAATCTCTAAAGGTGTAAAAAAAATTAATTAACCTTAGCCTTATATGATTTACTGGGATGTTGAAAATAAAAAATAATCTGAACTATATTGTCTCTCTCCAAAATATTTTTTCTAAATCTCTAAAGGTGTAAAAAAAAATTAACTTAGCCTTATATGATTTAGTGGGCTGTCGTTGAAAATAAAAAATAATCTTAACTATATTTTCTCTCTCCAAAATATTTTTCAGAATCTCTAAAGGTGTAAAAAAAAAATTAACTTAGCCTTATATGATTTAGTGGGCTGTCGTTGAAAATAAAAAAATAATCTGAACTATATTTTCTCTCTCCAAAATATTTTTTCTGAATCTCTAAAGGTGTAAAAAAAAAATTAACTTAGCCTTATATGATTTACTGGGATGTTGAAAATAAAAAATAATCTGAACTATATTGTCTCTCTCCAAAATATTTTTTCTGAATCTCTAAAGGTGTAAAAAAAAATTAACTTAGCCTTATATGATTTACTGGGATCTTGAAAATAAAAAATAATCTGAACTATATTGTCTCTCTCCAAAATATTTTTTCTAAATCTCTAAAGGTGTAAAAAAAAATTAACTTAGCCTTATATGATTTAGTGGGCTGTCGTTAAAAATAAAAAAATAATCTGAACTATATTTTCTCTCTCCAAAATATTTTTTCTGAATCTCTAAAGGTGTAAAAAAAAATTAACTTAGCCTTATATGATTTAGTGGGCTGTCGTTAAAAATAAAAAAATAATCTGAACTATATTTTCTCTCTCCAAAATATTTTTTCTAAATCTCTAAAGGTGTAAAAAAAAAATTAACTTAGCCTTATATGATTTAGTGGGCTGTCGTTAAAAATAAAAAAATAATCTGAACTATATTTTCTCTCTCCAAAATATTTTTTCTGAATCTCTAAAGGTGTAAAAAAAAATTAACTTAGCCTTATATGATTTAGTGGGCTGTCGTTAAAAATAAAAAAATAATCTGAACTATATTTTCTCTCTCCAAAATATTTTTTCTGAATCTCTAAAGGTGTAAAAAAAAATTAACTTAGCCTTATATGATTTAGTGGGCTGTCGTTGAAAATAAAAAATAATCTGAACTATATTGTCTCTCTCCAAAATATTTTTTCTAAATCTCTAATGTTGTAAAAAAAATTATCTTAGCCTTATATGATTTATTTGGCTGTCGTTGAAATTAAAAAATAATCTGAACTATATTTTCTCTCTCCAAAATATTTTTTCTGAATCTCTAAAGGTGTAAAAAAAAATTAACTTAGCCTTATATGATTTAGTGGGCTGTCGTTGAAAATAAAAAAATAATCTGAACTATATTTTCTCTCTCCAAAATATTTTTTCTGAATCTCTAAAGGTGTAAAAAAAAAATTAACTTAGCCTTATATGATTTAGTGGGCTGTCGTTGAAAATAAAAAAATAATCTGAACTATATTTTCTCTCAACAAAATATTTTTTCTGAATCTCTAAAGGTGTAACAAATTAACTTAGCCTTATATGATTTAGTGGGCTGTCGTTGAAAATAAAAAAATAATCTGAACTATATTTTCTCTCTCCAAAATATTTTTTCTGAATCTCTAAAGGTGTAAAAAAAATTAACTTAGCCTTATATGATTTACTGGGATGTTGAAAATAAAAATAATCTGAACTATATTGTCTCTCTCCAAAATATTTTTTCTGAATCTCTAAAGGTGTAAAAAAAAAATTAACTTAGCCTTATATGATTTAGTGGGCTGTCGTTGAAAATAAAAAAATAATCTGAACTATATTTTCTCTCTCCAAAATATTTTTTCTGAATCTCTAAAGGTGTAAAAAAAAATTAACTTAGCCTTATATGATTTAGTGGGCTGTCGTTGAAAATAAAAAATAATCTGAACTATATTGTCTCTCTCCAAAATATTTTCTGAATCTCTAAAGGTGTAAAAAAAAAATTAACTTAGCCTTATATGATTTAGTGGGCTGTCGTTGAAAATAAAAAAATAATCTGAACTATATTGTCTCTCTCCAAAATATTTTTTCTGAATCTCTAAAGGTGTAAAAAAAAAATTAACTTAGCCTTATATGATTTAGTGGGCTGTCGTTGAAAATAAAAAAATAATCTGAACTATATTTTCTCTCTCCAAAATATTTTTTCTGAATCTCTAAAGGTGTAAAAAAAAAATTAACTTAGCCTTATATGATTTACTGGGATGTTGAAAATAAAAAATAATCTGAACTATATTGTCTCTCTCCAAAATATTTTTTCTGAATCTCTAAAGGTGTAAAAAAAACATTAACTTAGCCTTATATGATTTAGTGGGCTGTCGTTGAAAATAAAAAAATAATCTGAACTATATTGTCTCTCTCCAAAATATTTTTTCTGAATCTCTAAAGGTGTAAAAAAAAAATTAACTTAGCCTTATATGATTTAGTGGGCTGTCGTTGAAAATAAAAAAATAATCTGAACTATATTTTCTCTCTCCAAAATAATTCTTTTTTCTGGAATCTCTAAAAAGGTGTGTAAAAAAAAAATTAACTTAGCCTTATATGATTTAGTGGGCTGTCGTTGAAAATAAAAAAATAATCTGAACTATATTGTCTCTCTCCAAAATATTTTTTCTGAATCTCTAAAGGTGTAAAAAAAAATTAACTTAGCCTTATATGATTTAGTGGGCTGTCGTTGAAAATAAAAAAATAATCTGGAACTATATTGTCTCCTCCAAAATTTTTTTTTCTGAATCTCTTAAAGGTGTAAAAAAAATTAACTTAGCCTTATATGATTTAGTGGGCTGTCGTTTAAAATAAAAAAATAATCTGAAAAATATTGTCTATATCCAAAATATTTTTTCTAAATCTCTAAAAGGTGTAAAAAAAAATTAACTTAGCCTTATATGATTTAGTGGGCTGTCGTTAAAAATAAAAAAATAATCTGAACTATATTGTCTCTCTCCAAAAATATTTTTTCTGGAATCTCTAAAGGTGTAAAAAAAACATTAACTTAGCCTTATATGATTTAGTGGGCTGTCGTTGGGAAAATAAAAAAATAATCTGAACTATATTTTTCTCTCTCCAAAATATTTTTTCTGAATCTCTAAAGGTGTAAAAAAAACATTAACTTAGCCTTATATGATTTAGGTGGGGCTGTCGTTGAAAATAAAAAAATAATCTGAACTATATTGTCTCTCTCCCAAAATATTTTTTCTGAATCTCTAAAGGTGTAAAAAAAATTATCTTAGCCTTATATGATTTACTGGGCTGTCGTTGAAAATAAAAAAATAATCTGAACTATATTGTCTCTCTCCAAAATATTTTTTCTGAATCTCTAAAAGGTGTAAAAAAATTAACTTAGGCCTTATATGATTTACTGGGCTGTCGTTAAAAATAAAAAAATAATCTAGAACTATATTGTCTCTCTCTCAAAATATTTTTTCTGAATCTCTAAAGGTGTAAAAAAAATTAACTTAGCCTTATATGATTTACTGGGATGTTGAAAATAAAAAAACCAATCTGAACTATATTTTCTCTCTTCAAAATATTTTTTCTGGAATCTCTAAAGGTGTAAAAAAATTAACTTAGCCTTATATGATTTAGTGGGCTGTCGTTGAAAATAAAAAAATAATCTGAACTATAATTTCTCCTCTTCCAAAATATTTTTTCTGAATCTCTAAAGGTGTAAAAAAATTAATCTTAGCCTTATATGATTTAGTGGGCTGTCGTTGAAATATAAAAAAAAAATAATCTGAACTATATTTTCTCTCTCCAAAATATTTTTTCTGAATCTCTAAAGGGAGTGTAAAAAAAAATTAACTTAGCCTTATATGATTTAGTGGGCTGTCGTTGAAAATAAAAAAATAATCTGAACTATATTGTCTCTTTCCCAAAATATTTTTTTCTTGAATCTCTAAAGGTGTACAAAAAAAATTAACTTAGCCTTATATGATTTAGTGGGTATTGTCGTTAAAAATAAAAAATAATAATAACTATATTGTCTCTCTCCAAAAAATATTTTTTCTGAATCTCTAAAGGTGTAAAAAAAAAATTAACTTAGCCTTATATGATTTAGTGGGCTGTCGTTGAAAATAAAAAAATAATCTGAACTATATTGTCTCTCTCCAAAATATTTTTTCTGAATCTCTCAAAGGTGTAAAAAAAAATTAACTTAGCCTTATATGATTTACTGGGATGTTGAAAATAAAAAATAAATCTGAACTATATTGTCTTCTCTCCAAAATATTTTTTGTGAATCTCTAAAGGTGTAAAAAAAAATTAACTTAGCCGTATATGATTTAGTGGGCTGTCGTTGGAAAATAAAAAAATAATCTGAACTATATTTTCTCTCTCTCAAAATATTTTTTCTGAATCTCTAAAGGTGTAAAAAAAATTAACTTAGCCTTATATGATTTACTGGGCTGTAGAAAATAAAAAAAAAATCTGAACTATATTTGTCTCTCTCCAAGAAATATTTTTTTCTTGAATCTCTAAAAAGGTGTAAAAAAAAATTAACTTAGCCTTATATGATTTAGTGGGCTGTCGTTGAAAATAAAAAAATAATCTGAACTATATTTTCCCTCTCCAAAATATTTTTTTCTGAATCTCTCAAATGTAAAAAAAATAAAGTTAGCCTTAAATGATTTACTGGGATGAAGAAAATAAAAAATAATCTGAACTATATTGTCTCTCTCCAAAATATTTTTTCTGAATCTCTAAAGTAGTAAAAAAAAAATTAACTTAGCCTTATATGATTTGTAGTGGGCTTGTCGTTAGAAAATAAAAATAATCTGAACTATATTTTCTCTCTCCAAAATATTTTTTCTGAATATCTAAAGGTGTAAAAAAAAATTAACTTAGCCTTATATGATTTAGTGGGCTGTCGTTGAAAATAAAAAAATAATCTGAACTATATTGTCTCTCTCCAAAATATTTTTTCTGAATCTCTAAAGGTGTAAAAAAAAATTAACTTAGCCTTATATGATTTAGTGGGCTGTCGTTGAAAATAATCTGAACTATATTGTCTCTCTCCAAAATATTTTTTCTGAATCTCTAAAGGTGTAAAAAAAAATTAACTTAGCCTTATATGATTTAGTGGGCTGTCGTTAAAAATAAAAAAATAATCTGAACTATATTGTCTCTCTCCAAAATATTTTTTCTAAAATTCTCTAAAAGGTGTAAAAAAAAAAAAATTAACTTAGCCTTATATGATTTAGTGGGCTGTCGTTGAAAATAAAAAAATAATCTGAACTATATTGTCTCTCTCCAAAATATTTTTTCTGAATCTCTAAAGGTGTAAAAAAAAATTAACTTAGCCTTATATGATTTACTGGGCTCAAGTAAAAAATAAAGAAATAATCTGAACTATATTGTCTCTCTCCAAAATATTTTTTCTAAATCTCTAAAGGTGTAAAAAAAAAAATTAACTTAGCCTTATATGATTTAGTGGGCTGTCGTTAAAAATAAAAAAATAATCTGAACTATATTGTCTCTCTCCAAAATATTTTTTCTGAATCTCTAAAGGTGTAAAAAAAAAAATTAACTTAGCCTTATATGATTTAGTGGGCTGTCGTTAAAAATAAAAAAATAATCTGAACCATATACTCTCTCTCCAAAATATTTTTTCTGAATCTCTAAAGGTGTAAAAAAAAATTAACTTAGCCTTATATGATTTAGTGGGCTGTCGTTAAAAATAAAAAAATAATCTGAACTATATTGTCTCTCTCCAAAATATTTTTTCTGAATCTCTAAAGGGGTAAGAAAGAAAATTAACTTAGCCTTATATGTGATTTAGTGGGCTGTCGTTAAAAATAAAAAATAATCTAAACTATATTGTCTCTCTCCAAAATATTTTTTCTGAATCTCTAAAGGTGTAAAAAAAAAATTAAACTTAGCCTTATATGATTTAGTGGGCTGTCGTTAAAAATAAAAAAATAATCTGAACTATATTGTCTCTCTCCAAAATATTTTTTCTGAATCTCTAAAGGTGTAAAAAATTAACTCTAGCCTTATATGATTTAAGTGGGCTGTCGTTGAAAATAAAAACATAACTCTGAACTATATTGTCTCTCTCCAAAATATTTTTTCTGAATCTCTAAAGGTGTAAAAAAATTAAGTCTTAGCCTTATATGATTTAGTGGGCTTGTCGTTGAAAATAAAAAAATAATCTGAACTATATTGTCTCTCTCCAAAATATTTTTTCTGAATAATATTAATTAGTTTAAAGTAACCTTTCATAACAAGTGAGAGGCATGATGAATGAGTTTTGCCTTATGGCAATGATAAATCTTTGTTCTGAAAAAGACAATGGAAGGTGAAAGGTGGAGGAGGAGTTTATTTAGCATAACTTGTTCTGAGAAGCAGGAAGGTGAAAGGTGGAGAAGAGAGGAAACGATAAGACAAGGTAAGGATAGGAAGAAATAAAAATAGAGAGGGAATTACTTATTTTTTCGATATAACTTAGAATTAAAGAGATACAGATATCATATTTCTTAAATAATATTAATTAGTTTAAAAGTAACCTTTCATAACAAGTGAGAGGCATGATGGAATGAGTTTTGCCTGCTTTGGCAAATGATAAACTTTGTTCTGAAAAGACAATGGAAGGTGAAAAGGTGGAGGAGGAGTTTATTTACATAACTTGTTCTGAGAAGCTAGGAAGGTGAAAGGTGGAGGAGGAGAGAGAGGAAACTGTAAGACAAGTAAGGATAGGAAGCAAATAAAAAATAAGAGAGGGAATTATTTATTTTTTTCTTGATATATCTTAGAATTAAAGAGATGGATATCATATTTCTAAATAATATTAATTACTTTCAAGAAAGGTGAAAGGGGGAGGAGAGAAGAAAAAGGTAAGACAAGTAAGGATAGGAAGAGAGGGAATTACTTTCTATTTTTTCGATATAACTTAAAAATTAAAGAGATGGATATCATATTTCTAAATAATATTAATTACTTTCAAGAAAGGTGAAAGGGGGGGGAGAGAAGAAAAGGTAAGACAAGTAAGGATAGGAAGAGAGGGAATTACTTATTTTTTCGATATAACTTTAAAATTAAAGAGATGGATATCATATTTCTAAATAATATTAATTACTTTCAAGAAAGGTGAAAGAGGGGGGAGTGAGAGAAGAAAAAGGATAAGACAAGTAAGGATAGGAAGAGAGGGAATTACTTATTTTTTCGATATAACTTAAAAATAAAGAGATGGATATCATATTTCTAAATAATATTAATTACTTTCAAGAAAGGTGAAAGGGGGAGGAGAGAAGAAAAGGTAAGACAAGTAAGGATAGGAAGAGAGGGGAATCTACTTATATTTTTCGATATAACTTAAAATTAAAGAGATGGATATCATATTTCTGTAAATAATATTAATTACTTTCAAGAAAGGTGAAAGGGGGAGGAGGAGAAGAAAAAGGTAAGACAAGTAAGGATAGGAAGAAGAGAGGGAATTACTTATTTTTTTTCGATATAACTTAAAATTAAAGAGATGGATATCATATTTCTAAATAATATTAATTACTTTCAAGAAAGGTGTAAGGGGGAGTGAGAGAAAGAGAAAAAGGTAAGACAAGTAAGGATAGGAAGAGAGGGAATTACACATTTATTTTTCAGATATAACTTAAAATTAAAGAGATGGATATCATATATTTCTAAATAATATTAATTACTTTCAAGAAAGGTGAAAGGTGGGAAGAGAGAAAGAAAAGGTAAGACAAGTAAGGATAGGAAGAGAGGGAATTACTTATTTTTTTCTTTTGATATAACTTAAAATTAAAGAGATGGATATCATATTTCTAAATAATATTAATTACTTTCAAGAAAGGTGAAATGGGGAGTCGAGAAGCAAAGGTAAGACAAGTAAGTGATAGGGAAGAGAGGGAATTACTTATTTTTTCGATATAACTTAAAAATTAAAGAGATGGATATCATATTTCTAAATAATATTAATTACTTTCTTAAGAAAGGTGAAAGGGAGGAGGAGAGGTTGAAGAGGATATAGAAAAGAAAGGAAAGGAAGAGAGGAGAAGTTATTTACATAACTTGTTCTGTGAAGCTGGAAGGTGAAAGGGGGGGGGAGGGGTTGAAGTATAATAAGTTTTTATTTACATAACTTGTTCTGAGAAGCAGGAAGGTGGAAAAGGGGGAGTGGAGTTAAAATAGTGTGAATGTTGGTTACAATAGAATATAGAAAGGGAGGGAGCTGGAGTCGTTATATTTATGGAATCTAGTTGTATCCACATGTCTAAATCCTATTAATTACTTTCAAGATGATAAAAAGGAAGGTGAAAGGGGGAGGAGGGGTTGAAAGAGGATATAGAGAGAGAGGGAAAGGTTATTTACATAACTCGTTCTGAGAACCAGGAAGCTGAAAGAGGGGCCGGCCCTGAAGTATAATAAGTTTATTTACATAACTTGTTCTGAGAAGCAGGAAAGGTGGAAGGAAGGGAGGGGGAGACCAGGGGCTGTGTGACTGACTATCCTGCTGTGCTCTGATTGGCTGAAGGATACCATAATTCTAGCGTTGCTTATTGGTTGGCCAGTCTGCCTCACTACAGATAGGAAAGTCAACTCCAAAAACATCTTACTTTTTATATAGGATTATAGACTTTATTAACCAATACCTCTTCAAAAGGAAGTGCCTCATATATATAGAGAGGGTTTAGTGGTTAGTTAAAGGTTCTTCTCTCTTCATTTAAGGTAACACCTCTATTGTTATATATGGTCATACTTTGTCATAAATGCACAGATTAGTAATAGTTAATGTTGGATTGTTTTTTGTTGTTTTACAATAATTCCAATCAAAACACCTCTTTCATTTGAACCTTAACTCCTCGGACTAGAGTGGACTGTGCCGCCGCTAGAAAGAGTTTTTGAGGAATATTGGCTGCCGCATTATGAAAGGTCTCTATCCAGAAAATCTCCACCGATTGGACAAAAAATAGTTGTTGTTACTTTAACTGCTAGTGCTGGAATGGAGCTGGAAGTTTGGAGAATATTTCTGTGCTGGGGGACGTTGTCGTTATAGGTAATATCACTCACGTAGGACCCCCGAAGGTAGCACACCCCCTTCTTCTTCCCCTCACCTCATCTTTCTTAAAATCCTACAATATTCAAAGGTCCCTTGTAACCCTAAATGTCGGTTGTTGTTGTCGTGGTAGGTGTTGTCTGTGCATTTGCTCGACGAACTCTCGAGTGTCGGTCTTTCCAATTCGTTTAATTGGTCCACGGAGAACGCGTTCTTTCCGACGTACTACCCGTTGGATGAAGTGCATAGACGATGGTTGACTTCTGCACCCTTGGGTGAAGAGTTATACAAAAACATTCATCTTGGTAGCAAGTCTGGCCATTCGACTCAGACCTTTGGAGTAGATCTTCTATCTATCGCACTGCACAGCTGACGGACCATCCTAGAGATAGCCATACATCTTTTTTCGAATAGAGGAGTTACATTCTCCGAGTGCAACAGTATTTTGCCCAGTGAACTTTTAATATTGTTATAATATCGTTTAGTCTTGGAGGACTTTATGGTCTAGCCTTAGCTAATAATTATCTTGCTTATTGAGAAAGGAAGGAATGTGGTTTTATGGATCTGTTTCGTTTTATCTATTTTTTTTCCTAATAGGTTTTAAAAAGAAGTATTTATGATAAAAAAATCGCCCACTAAAAGATTGAAAGGCATTTATGATCCTAAAAAAAAGTTTACTATATATTAATGATCTATAGTAAAGATGTAAAAAAATTCAAAAAACCAACTTT
>NW_027645173.1:0-17982 GCF_032717465.1 Coenobita brevimanus | reverse complement strand
ATTTTCTCCTCCAATTCCACCTAGACGATTCCAGTGCTGTTCCTCCATCACTTCTCCCCTGTGACTTAGTCATGGCTGATATTAAAATTTCATCAGCTGATGTTTTCTGCCATCACAGGCCTCAGTACTAACAAGGCATATGGGCCTGATGGAGTCCCTCCTGTTGTTCTCAAGAACTGTGCTTCTGTGTTTGCACCCTGCCTAGGCAAACTCTTTCGCGTTTGTCTATCAACTTGTACCTTTCCTTCTTGCTGGAGTTAGCTTCCATTCAGCCAGTCCCAAAGATGGGTGACCATCCCCAACTCTCTAACTATCGTCCAATTGCTTTATCATCCTGTATATCAAAAGTTTTCGAATCTATTCTTAGCAGAAAAATTTTGAAGCATCTTTCCTATCACAATCTTCTTTCTGATCATCAGTATGGGTTCCGTCAGGGACGCTCCACTGGCGTTCGTGTCACCTACCTTTCAGACTCCCGGTCATCCTCCTTTCGGGACTTTGGAGAAAGCTTTGCCATTTCACTTGACATCTCAAAGGCTTTCGATCGAATCTGGCATAAATCTTTAATTTCCAAACTGCCCTTTTACGGTTCCTATCCTTCCATCTGTGCTTTCATCTATAGCTTCCTTTCTGGTCGTTCTATAGCCGCCGTTGTAGATGGCCATCGTTCTTCTCCTAGATCTATCAACAGTGGTGTACCTCAGGGCTCTGTCCTATCACCAACTCTCTTCCTTTTTTCATCAATGGCCTTCTAAGCTGTACATCTAACCCTATCCACTCGTATGCTGATGACTCCACCCTTCACCTTTCCATTCGGTTCCCACAATGTCCATCTCAGCAATTATTTCAACAAACAAGGGATGAGGCTATGGCACACCTAATGTCTCCCTTGGCTCGTATCTCTGACTGGGGTAAAAATAATCTGGTTGTTTTTAATGCATCAAAGACTCAGTTCTTATACGTATCAACTCGACAAAATCTTCCATAGGTGTACCCCGTAATATTTAATAATATTCAGCTTAACCCGCCCTATCCCGACATTTTCTGGGCAGTGGTATGCACCAGTCCTGACATTTTTGGACCTTTTTTTTTGGGGGGGGGCTCAAACATCCGCTTTTGGTGAGAAACATCGAAAATTCATAGAGAAATCGCTCACATGAGGTTTATACTCGATCTAGGTACGAGTACCTCCTTACCTGACTGGGTTTTCTAACAGGCTGGCACCAAAGAAAACGAGTTCTATGGGAGGGTAACTATTTTATCCACTCATAAACAGTATTTATTTATTTACTTGGTACGAATTTATATGTAGTACAAGAGTATATTGGTTTTCAAACATTAATATAGGCATTATAAGCATTGTTTCACTCACTAACTCATCACCATTCATGACCTTTTTTCCCACATTACCTGATCATCATTTCTGACTGTTTCTTCCTGTAATGCTATGTAAACTTTGTCCTCCACATTGTCATTGATTGGGGAATCACTCTGGCCCTGAATGTCTTTATTGGCCAGGTCACTGGTAACAGGTGAATTGCCAAGACAATGGCGTGCAGGGGAGGGGGAGGTTATGTGGTGTAAGGCATTGTCCCTGCTTGTCATCTTGTAGAGGAATAGAGGAAGGTGTCCCGTGTATATGTATGAAAAATCACGCGCGAAATCACTAGCGAAAATTGAAAATTGTGCACATCATGTGAGGACGTGAATTCACGTCTCCGGGACGCAGCGGGTTAATCCTGCATCATCCTTGAACATGCTTGGGGTTTCATTCACTCAGGACTTATCTTGGAAAGATCATATGACATCTCTTGCAAAATCTGCTTCCAAGAGATTAGGTGTGCTAAGCCGACTCCGTTCCTTCTTTACCCCTGCACAATTGTTGACTCTATACAGGGGTTTAATCCACCCTGTGTGGAGTACAACTCTCTTGTGTGGGGAGGTTCCCCACATACAGCTCTTCTCAATAGGGTGGAGTCAAAGGCTTTTCATCTCATTAACTCTCCTCGTCTTACTGGCTCCCTTCAACCTCTGTCTCTTCATCGCACTGTTGCATCTTTACCTGTATCTCTTTTCTATTGCAACTTCAATGGTCACCACTTCACTGTCTGCTTGCATTGCTCCACCTCTACGACAGGCGCGTAACACCCGTCTTGCAGCAAACTCTCATCCCTTTTCTCTCCAACTCTCTAACGAAAAAGTTAACCGTTACTCCCAGTCCTTCATTTATGCAACAGGTTAACTCTGGAACTGTCTCCCACTGTCTGTATTACCTGCTTCCTATAATCTCCAGTCTTTCACGCGCAGTGTGTCCAGGCATCTCGAAATGACGGATCTTGAATTTGGCTCTCTTTTGTATTTTTTTTTTTCTTGGCAGGAGCGGTTATTCCGGGCTCGTGGCCTTTGGTTCCTTCTTCCTAGCATTAAAAAAAAAAATTATGGTGTTGATGGTGATGGTGATTCCAGTTACTCTTATTCCAGAATATATCATATCCAAGTAAAAGTTAACTGAAAGATATATTATATATATTATAATAATTGCTGATGATGACAGATTACTTATTTTTCGAAATAATTTGTCAACCGTCATATATATATATATATATATATATATATATATATATATATATATATATATATATATATATATATATATATATATTTATATAATGAAATATCATCTTCAAAAACCTGCGAGCAGAACGCTGACTTAAGTATTGTATTACGGTATATTAGGTGTATATAATTGTGATTCTCATAAATCCAAATTCATCGTCTGTTGACAGCAGTGATAAAATAGGAAATACTACATCTCAGTTAAATGGTTCCCTTAGGAATGATCTGTCGTCGTGAAGGGTTACACTATCAGAAATATAATAGTACCAAACACATGTACTGTACAGAGACATTCACTGTGATGGCCATGGAAGTTCAGTTGGCCTAGCACTTCAATTGGCTTTTACTGTAACGTCGCTTCTGCCCCTCGCTAACGGCCATATTGAGTGGTCACAGGAGTGCATTTTGTATGCGTGGGCTTAGGTTCAGTCTTATCTGTTGCAGGGTATATTTTCCTTATTTGAATACCGAACTCGTTCTCTTTTCTGACATTTTCTTGCTCATTGGTCCTCTACTTCATCCCTACCCTTTCGTGGAAAAACATATGATGATAATGATGATGATCACACTCGCCTATACAGTAATGTTTTGACTGAGTACTTTCGTCTCGGGCCTCTCCCCTCCCTGATGAAGAAATAAATAATTGGATGATAGATTGATGGATGAAAATCGATGTTGTTTCCTTGTGGTTTAATGACAGAATGCACCAAAGTGACTCCATTACCCTACTCTCAGCTGTTCGACTCTCCTAAAAGATAGTTGCATATTTTCCACGAAATGTCACCAGCCATAGGAATGAGGCAGTAGATAGACCACACAGTAGCATCCACATATATTGTAGAGTGCTATATGAATTGCACTGCATATACGAGTAGTGGAATAATGCATGAAGACTGTTGCATTCTAGAGTGGTGCAGTGCGTGCACGGACGAAAGGTTCACTGATACTGGAATGGTAAAAATACAGATGCTTGGTGGAGAACATGGATAGTGGTGTGATAAATGTATATTCGCCTGGGCAGTCAATGGATAGGTTTGTTGTTCTGTTTCTTAAGCGGACTGAAAAATTGGTAGTACAGTGACAGGTATAAAATAGAATATTACAGTAAAGACAGTGAAACGTGACAGTACATGGATAGTGGAATGGTAAAAACAGGATGGAAAGGAGGATGGCAATAGTACAGATAGGGTTAAAGAGAGAGGCAGTGGGTGAGCCATGATCATGGTTACTGGCTGTGTGTGTGTGTGTGTGTGTGTGTGTGTGTGTGTGTGTGTGTGTGTGTGTGTAATAAGATGATGTTTATCTTTCATGGCGCACACGACATCGACGTAATCATTATGGTCGTTGTTGTCGTTAGCGGTATCGTCAACATTATCATCACCGTCATTGTCATCGTCCTTATTTTCCGTGTCTTCATTGTCATCGTCATTGTCTTTATCATCACTCTCATTGGAGTCGTCATCATACATACATCATCTGCCATCATTATCATGACCCAGTTTCCTAGTATTATACTGAGTGATAACAGCACCTTCGTGCAGGGAGCACACTGATCTTTCATAACATTCTTGCTCATCTTCAAGTCTATAATTAGGATAAAATAGTTCCTTTAGTGACATTCTGTTTTTATCTTGCTGCCGCCAGGCGATTTTGTCCTGCTGAAGAAAGGCGTCTCTTAGTGATGGGATCATCAAAATATTCCCCTTTGTTATCAAGCACTGAAAATAAATTATCTTCGTATATCTTTCAGCTGTTAATCAAAGGTGCCTTAGTTGGCATAAAATCACTACTGCAGGAGCGGCAAAAAAAGAGCCTTGGCCGCATCCTATATCCGGACCATTAGACAACAGTTTTCTGGTAATTAGTGGCGGAAACATGAAAGTTTCATGTGTCACAGGAGGCAGTGAGTTCCGTAGCAGCTGAAGAAACATGGCTCGGCGTACTTTAAGTAATTTTATACAGTATTGTAAATGTGTGTGTGACTGAGATGAAACGGGTTATCCATGGCTAAGAGAAATGCAGTAGTAAGATTGTGCACCTTTCCTTGGGGGAAGCAGCCTAGGCATATATATATATATATATATATATATATATATATATATATATATATATATATATATATCCCCGAATTTCGTGTATAGTCTAGGAAAAGTGTGTGTGTGTGTGTGTGTGTGTGTGTGTGTGTGAGAGAGAGAGAGAGAGAGAGAGAGAGAGAGAGAGAGAGAGAGAGAGAGAGAGATATGATTATTTCTTGAATGCAACTAAATTTATTTTACAGTTGAAGTCTTTGACTGCATGGTCAGTTATAAGCATCAACATAATCAGAATTTCGATATATATTCCTTTTATTAATGTGTTTCCTTTCCTTCTCTCCTGGATAATAATGAATAACAATATTATATCGATAGTTATAATGACCCAAACATTTTATATGACGTTGGAGTTGTGAATTTGTATACTAAAATTTATTGATACTTTGATCAGAATTGAGCGCAGATGGACAATGTCTCATAATCTGATCTTACTCAACTGTCGTTAGAATGATATCCATCAAGACTTATTTCATCATGTAACGGTAAAGACCTATTTGCCTTCACTGATGCATTGATCACTTTGCCAAAAATATTCATTAAGTTCACCATTGTATTTTGCCTGACTCGTGAATTTAATTTTTCCAGGTAAGGGTAAGAGTGTTTGCACATATAACCGTATCACCTGAGCCACTACCCCTGTACACGACGCAGTTGGCCATTATGATAATTTATTTAGTAAGACATTGTATTTACCTTCAGGTAAGAGAGACAGCTTAAGACTTACTGTTTACTGTATATTTTCCTAGTATTATTTTTATTGGTATATGAGATGTCTATGTCTTTCATCATTAAGCAATTTCCCATTACAGAGAAACAATGAGCATGTTGAGAAAACTATGCTGTACTACAGTAAGAAAGTATGCAATCAGAACATTGTGTTCATTATTTTTCATTAAAAGAAGAAAGCGGAATGAAGTGCTTGTTGGAGATATGTAAGATGGCATGGATAAGTAAAACTGTGCCAGCAGAGTCGAAAAAAGGCTGTGATTGTACCCCTGTACAAAAATAAAGGTGAGCGGAATGAGTGCAAGAATTATTGTGGCATAAGTTTATTGAGTGTGGTAGGGAAGGTATACTCGTATGAAAGAATTATTATGGAGAAAGTAAGAGAGATATTAATGCAAGTTCGTGCTAGCAGAGTGAGAGAAGAGTTCTAGACAAATGTGGAAGTGTGCATGGAAAAGTTTGGAAGGAATGAGAGAGTGTTTTTGATCGGTGATATGAATGGTAAAGTAGTGCATGTGAAGGTGGATGGAATAGTTGGTGAGTGGGGTGTGCCTGCTGCGATAGATGAGAATGGCAGTGCGTTAGTGAACATTTGTGCTGGGAGGGGGTTGGTGATAACCAATACCCTCTTCAGGCATAAAATGATCCACAGGTATACATGGCGAGTGATGAGAAGGGTGGGTGGTGAACTGAATAAAAAGTAGGCAATGATTGATTATGTGTGTGTGGATGAAAGGATGCGAAGATGTGTAATGGATGCAAGAGCATATAGAAGTTGGGGTAGTGGACTTTCTGACCACCACATGGTGGTAGTGAGAATCAAGGTCCAAGTGAAATGGAGAAATAGAAGAAAGGAAGGACGGGAGGAAGTAGTTTATGCAAGGAGAGTGGAAAGGTTACAAGAGGATGAGAAAAAGGCAGAGTTTCAGAGAGAAGTGGAGGAACGATTGGGTAAATATGGATTGGAGCAGACGTACCACGTGGAAGATGTGTGCAAGGTAGTCACAGAAGAAGTCTGTGCAGCATGTGAGGTGGTGTTTGGGGTAAAGAGAAGACGAAACGGGACGCGAGGAACAGCATGGTGGAATGAAGACGTGAGACAGGCTGTGGCACAAAAGAAGAAAGCATATACCGAGTGGATGAGAAACATGGGCGTAGAAGAAGTTGAGAGACGGACAAGTTATACGTAGAGACGAAGAGAGAGGTGAAAAGATTAGTAAAAGAGAGTAAGAAGTGAGTGGATGAGGAATTTGGAAGAAATTTGAGTGTAAAGTGGAGGGAATGTAAAAAAATGTTCTCGAAAAAGGTAAAGAGAGTTAGACAGGGTGGCAATGAAGTTAGTAGAGGAGTGAAAGATAAAAATGGTAGATTACTAGTGGAGAAGGGAGAAAAGTGAACAAAAGGAGGGAACACTCTAAGGAACAGTTGAACATTGAGAATGAAAGTAAAGCGAATATAAGTGGCTGGGAAATGGCAGGGAGAATGATGGATGTGAGAAGAGAGGAAGAAATCTGTAGGATAGAAGTTGTGGAAGCAATGAAAGAAAGTCAAAATGGGGAAAGCCCCAGGAATTGATGGAGTGTGTGGCGAAATGCTGAAGCATGGGGGAGAGATAGTAGTAGAATGGATGTGGAAGATGTGCAGATTGGCCTGGTAGGAAGATAGAGTCCCGGAGGATTGGAAGTCAGGTATAATTATTCCCTGTTCAATGGAAAAGGGGAAAAAGAAATGTGTGGTAATCACAGAGGCATTTGTCTTCACAGTGTAATAGGAAAAGTATATAGTAAGATGCTTCTTGACAGAGTTAGGGAAATTTCAGAGGAATTGGTTGGGGAAGAACAGGGTGGTTTTCAGAAGGAAAAGAGGTTGTGTAGATCAGGTGTTCATTCTTAGAACTTTTATAGAAAAGTTTCTCGAGAAGGGAAAGAAGTTGTATGCGGTCTTCATGGATTTGGAGAAAGCATAAGACAGGGTGGATAGACAAGGACTGTGGGAAAATATTAAGAATATATGGAACTGATGTGAAGTTCTTGAATGCTGGGGAGGAGTATGTATGAGGGAGCAAAGGCTGCAGTGGGCGTGGATTTTGAACTGAGTGAATTTATCTACATGAATGTTGGATAGAAACAGGATGTGTCAGGTTCCCATGGTTGTTCAATCAGTATATGGATGCGGTTATAAAGAGATAAAAGGTAGGGCAGTGGATGTTGGAGTGGCCCTAATGAGAGAGGGGAGTGTTTGGAGAATCCCTGTACTGTTGTTTGCTGATGATACTGTATTGTTAAGTAAGCGGAGCTTGGTGGATGAGTTTGGGAGAGTGTGTAAGAAGAGGAATCTAAAGGTGAATGTACGGAAGAGTAAAGTTATGGTCTTCAAGAGAAGTGAGGTCAGTGAATGTACAGTGAGGTTGGAGGAGGAGGAAATGGAAAATGTGAGTACATTTAAGTACTTGGGTAGTGTGATGAGCAGGGATTGAAGTTTGGAGGGTGAGGTGCTTGGAAAGGTACAATAAGGAAGAAAGGTTGCTGGTTCCTTGAAAGCAGTGATAAGAAACAGGGAAGTACGCATGGAAGTGAAGCAGTTACTACATGACAGTATTGTGATACCAACTCTAACGTATGGAAGTGAAGCTTGGACCTTGTTGGTGGGACACAAGTCAAGAGTGAGAGCAGTGGAAATGAGTTATTTGAGAGGAGCATGTGGAGTCACATGGAGAGACAGACTGACAAATGAGGATGTGAAGGAGCATTGTGGTGTGCATGTGGATGTGATGGGAAACGTTAGGAGAAACACATTGAGGTGGTTTGGCCATGTGGAGAGGATATATATAATCATCATCATCCAGACCTCCTTTCCAACCCCAGAGCAGAGTGAGGAGTAGCAACGTCCAGATAGCCCAAATTTGCCCAAATCCACTGAGTCACGCTTGCACCCACTCACTTTTCAAGCTCCCTGAATCCTTGCTCTAGCTGATAGGCCAATAATACATTCACCACGTTCTGTAGCTTCACATAAACGTATATGATACCGTCAGTCCGGATGCTGTCACTTTTAAAAGGGGTGTTAAGTACCCGATGATATGCTTCACCTCACAATATTCAGCCAGCCAGTATGATCTCTTGTCAGTCTCCTAGCCTCACCGACTTCCAAACCTCTCTTCCTCACACACTTATCCACCAAATCCCTTCACCTTCTCCTTGGCCTACCTCGCTTCCTCCCTCATTCAAATTCTCTCAGATATACCTTCTTCACCACTCTATTGTTATCCATTCTCTCTGCATGACAATTCTGGTGTCCACAGACTTCCTCACTCCACATCTTTCACCAGTCACATTATTTCGTGTCCTATACACTCTCTGTACTCCATATACATTCCTCAGCAGTCTCATCTCCACTGCTCTAACTAATGAATTTTCATTATCATGCGACACCATGGTCTCACATTCACATGTTAAAGTTGGCACTAACACTCCTTCATGTGAGTCTCGTGCAGCTGCAACACTCAAACCTTTGTTTCTTATCGAGGCCTTCATTGCATCAGCTACTTTCCTTCCTTGTGTCACTCTACATTCCACTTCTTTTGCACATTTTCCTCCGTTTTCTATCATTGTACCCAAGTTTTTGAACTCTCTGTCCTATTCCAGGCTCTCTCCGGTCACTGTAATATCGAACAGGAAGTCACCTTCTCTCTCAATAACCATCACTTCATCCTTTTCTACATTTACTCTCAAGGCAAAACACTCACAGACATAAGAAAAAATTCTGCACTAGTCTACCAAGTTCTTTTCCGGTATTTGCAAGTAGCACTGCATCATCAGGATACAACAAATTTGAGATAGTCCATTCGGCACCTTTCATTACCAACACCATCCCCCTCTCCATGACTTGTGTTTTTCATCTCTCATCACCCCATCCATATACGTATTGAACAACCACGGGGGCATCACACAACCTCGTCGCACGCCCACACCAACCGTGAACCATTCACTCTGATGCCCATTTACCCTTACACATGCTTCATTGCCAACATAAAAACACTTGATGGCACCTAGCCGCTTACTATCTACACAGTGCATGCGCAAAACCTTCCACAATCCTTCTCTGTCTACTTTGTCATATGTTTTTTCCAGATCCATGGATGCCATAAACACCTTATAGTCCTCACAAGCCTTCTCAAATGTCTATCTCACTGCAAGTATTTGATCTACACATCGTCTGTCACTCCTAAAGCCACCCTGCACATCGCTCACCAGAACTTTAACGAATACACACACACAATCGCCCACATTTGTATTCCAACTTTCAACTTTACCCACACAATCCTTGACCCAACTGATCCAAAATGTCTTATGCTCTTTTTCCATTTTTTACTCACAACTATACATACTCGTTCCTTTGCCCTCTCATTCTCACCTACTCCTGCACATATACCCAATCCATACTCCCATTCTCTCACACTTTCTCCTCTCCATTTTGTTTCAATCATTCCACATACATCCACTTTTGCACCCTCAAGCACCTGGAGAATCTCTCTCTCTTTCGCCTCATCATTCGCTCCTCTTACATTACACGTTGCCATTACCAAGTCCTTTGTCCGGTCCTGGGTCGTCATCGTTTGGTCAGTCCTTGTCCGAGGCTTCTTGTTTGTTTTTCTAGTTAGTTCTTTTCCGGGGAGGGGTACTAACCCTCCGCCACACATATAAACAAATAAATAAATATATATATATATATATATATATATATATATATATATATATATATATATCCACCTATCCATCCATCATCCAGTCCTACATTCCCCCATGAGGAGCGTAGGAGCCCGAGGCTAGACAAATTGGTCCTGATATTTAAGATGAGGGTGACGAGCCCCAGTCATCCCTGAGTGGCATTACGTGAGCAATAAACCCCAACCATCCCTTAGATATAAGCCTTCGCCGGCTCAATCCGATTGGAGCGCCGTAATTACCCACTAAATCACTTGGCGCCAAAATTTGGTTATACGGTTACAGCCAGCGTAATGAATGATTTCCTGGTGTACAGGAAACCATTTGAAAGCTTGTCAGTGTACTATATATATATATATATATATATATATATATATATATATATATATATATATATATATATATATATATATATATATATATATATATATATATATATTTATATATATATATCTAATATTCAAGGACACAACCTACTAGATTTACGACCATAATTTAAGCTCTATATAGAAAAATAATATCGACCCTTAAATACATACCCTCTCATTTTACTGTCTCCTATGTAATCCTTCGCTCCAACCATTATCTCGAATCTTTTATAAATAAAAAACGAATATTTTGGAACCCACGATAAAACTGCTTCAAGAGGCATGTAATTTACAGCCATAGAAATAATCACCCAAAGTACAAGTTAAGACTTTATTGAACTCTGTTGATGAGTTATCTGCTTAGTTAAGTACGCCGTCTCTCTCACATCGCACATCAAAACATTACAGTTTCCTAATCAAACCGTCTCTCTGAAATTAGCATGGTGACAGTGGGATTTTGGAAGTATAACCTATATGCATTTTTAAAAAATTTGGTAAATACAGTAGCTTAGTTCATTAATAAGGAAAACACCGTTAGAACCTGCCACCATATTTGCTGTATACATGGGTATTTATACATAACGATATTTATTCGTCTGTAAGACTTGCCGCCGTTTACTCTTTGTCATTCAAGGACTTTTGCCGACCTTTATATAATGTGTTGGAGGAGATTTAGGCGAGCATTGATTAAAAAAAGCAACAAAAATACAAGGATTAAAGATCTCGATTTAGTTGAATTCGCCAACCATTCAAAGACGAGGGGGCGGGACTTCGTGAGAATAGAGGACAGCAGGCTGTAATGTCCAATGGTTGACCAGGAGGTTTGCTGAAAAATTTGTTAAAATTTTTGAGGGTTATCCTAAATTTCTTGACCTACCTACTATATTAGTAGTGGATTTTTAAAATGAAGTCAGAGGTTTAATGCTGTTTGATACAGAGACACAAATAGATAGATCAGAAGCATATAAAAAATGACAGACGTGAATTGTTGATAGGTAGGTAAATAAAGGACAGGTTGACAGATAGACAGAGAGTTAAGGTAGACTGGAGACAGGCGAGAATTTTGCTTGTCTACTGTATTTAGGAGGCTTGTTGAGAAATGTTCTTAGGCAAGTTATGTTTTAATGTCTTTCCCAACCCACTTTGCCTTAATGCATAGAGGATTAAACTTTAAATTCAAAAAGTTTTGACTCCAGTGAGTTGTGGTGAAGCTGTGGGAAGAATGCTGCTTGTTCAAGCGCAGCTCTTTAACAAGGCTGCCTCCTTCCGCTCTGACGCTAACGCCCTTACACTTGCCAGATCACGCCGCCCTGCGTTACAGGATTCCCGGCAGAAGTTTTTCTCACAATTCCTTCGTAGTTTTACTGGTGAATATCATATGTGCAGATTTACGAAAAAGGCATTTTGTTTCCTTCCTGACTGGATTTAGTGCTCACCTACCGTTCCAATTCAGGGATCTGGATGTAACATCGATGTTGTGAATTGCATTATATCGGGGATGACTGTGGCCTAACAAAGAGATTAATTCATTTTACATTATCGACAGCGAAAGCAGAAATCGAAATAATCTTCTTGGTGCTACATGTGTACATCCATGAAATAATAACGTTGCGCCCTTTGCCTTACCAGTACATGTAACATCCAAAAACGGACGATGCAATTGTGATAAAACATACCACTTTGAAGGTTGTATGGGAAAATATTACACTTAGTGTTTTTTCAACACGCTAAATATTTTAGAATGACGCAAAACGCGATGTTTATAGGCCGGTAGTCAATGAGCGCATAGGAATGCTTTGTAACAGTTCTTTCTTAGTGATTTATTGTGCATATTTCTCATTAATATTAGTAATGTATAATAATTATACGGCTTTATTATCGATAAAGCTTGCAATGATAGCTACGCAAGAGCATACGGAAGTGCAGTGTGCAAAATATACCGCTTCAAGAAACATGTGTTGTGGAAGGTTATCAGTGAGACAGAATATAAGTGTCATAAAAATCGCAAACTAGCGTAGCACTTCACTACAAGTAATGTGATTAATCTGAATTTTATTATCATTTGCTCATTACTTGATTCATCTTTAATATTTTTTCACATAGGATTTTGCTTGCTTCCGTTTCCATTTTTTTTTTTTTTTTATCTAACCTTCCTCTTATTCTCCCATATCTGGTTCATTTCCTTATACTTTTTTTTTTATTATTATTATTATTCTACTGCTCTTAACATGGTCCTTTTTTTTTTTTTTTTTTTTTTTTTTTTTTTTTTTTTCCCCAGGTCTTCAGTGCCTCTAGTACTTCCGGTTGTCATACTGTGCCTTGCTATACTTCCGATCTTTTCTTTCTTTCTGTTTCTTTTTGTCTCTCATTCTGTCAGTCATCTTCTCATTGCACTATATAATCAACTTCCTAGATCTCGCATCCCCGCATTCCATTTTCTGATTTTCAATTCCAAGCCGTTCTGACACCAACTGCTGCTTGCTTCTCTCATGTTTGCTTATATTACTTACCTCTTTCTTTTCTTGTCATACCTTGTTCTTTCCTTCTTGCATCTTCCTCATCTCTCTCTTCCCCAAGCATCCCGCTTTTCCGCATAATTTTTTCATACATTTATTTTATTCTCTGATATATGTTTATTTTTCTTGTTCTGTTCATAATGTTCTTGCTTCCTTTATGCCTCCTCTTCCCTTTCCTCATCTTCTTCCTTCCTGCCTCATCTTCTTCTTATTCCATTGCACCTCTTACATAGCCTTCTACGGTAGTTCATAGTAATTTGCATTCATTCCCTGCAGATATCGTACCTTCAAGCTTGCTTTCTTCTTTTGCTCATGTCCATTACCGCTTCAATCTCTACGCTCTTCCTCATCATGTTCCCCTCTTTTATTCTGTCTTACCGTCCAATTCCTTCATACAGCTCATGTTCTTGCAGTTCATTTGTTTTAATTTGTTCTCCAGTATGCTTCCATCTCTTGAGGTTCCAAACTTCTAATTTCCCATATTCCTATATGTTTGAGTATCCTCTGATTTTTTTTTTTTTTTTTTTTTTGCATTTTTGCTATTCCATATTTATCCTGCATTTTGTTTGCACGAAATTCGCTTTCATTTTCATCATTTCCTATCTTTTGTTTTGCTTCCACTATTCTCTTTACTTCTTCTCGTCGTATTCTTCCTCTTTCTTCCTCATCCTTTTCCTCATTTCCCATTCCTTTTCACATTTCATCTTTCTTTGGTTCATTTTAATTTATTTATAGTGTTCAGCTTTCCTGTCGTTCTCATATTTCCTTGCATTTGTAGGTTTCCAGAATTTCCATCTTCTCTTTTTCCATGCAGTCTTCATCTTTCTTTTCCGCATTTTCACTTCAATCACTTCATTTATTTTCAACCCAATTGTATACCCTTCATTTCTGGTCTTCTCTGATAATTTTTGTGTTCGTTTTCCATTAGTTCTGCTTTTTTCTTTTCACCAATTTTCTCTGTCTTCCTCACTTCCATGTTCCACCATCTATACCTTGTTTTCTTCTTCTCATTTCGCATGTATTCGTTATCAGTTATTGTCTTTGCTTTCTTTATCAACGGCCTCTTTCTTTTTCCTCATCTCTTTAACTTTTTCTTGTCATCATTTTCAATCTCTCTTCGTTTTAACTCTTCCAATGTTCGATTTTTCCGCGTTCCTCTCTATCCTCTCTTTACCTGCCTTTCTCATGCACTGTCTTATGTGCTCTTCTGTTTCCACTACTTCCCTCATTCCATCCCCTCCCTCTTGTTCTACCATTATCTCATTTCCCTCATCCCACTCATTTTCCTTTACATTTCCTCCTCCCGCATTCACCTTTTTTATCTGTCCATTACTGAAGTCTTTTCTTGCTGGTTTGATGTTTTGTCTTCCTTTATATTCCCCTTTCACTTCTCCTCACCAGCATTCTGTATGCTCCCTTCTAATTCCGTATTCCCTCTTTCTACTTTGTTTTCCAGAAGTTCAGCTTAACTTCATTTCCACAACTTCTGCTGCTTTCCTGCATTTTCCACAATTCTCTGCGTTTTCCTGCCACTCTCTCATGCTCTCTTTTGCCTGCATCTGTTTCAGTTACTTCTCTTTTCATTCTCCTTCTCAGATTGCTTCTAACCTTTCCTTCCTCTACCTCTATATCTTCAGGTATTTCAATTTCTGTTGGCCCTTTTGCCATTTTTCATTGTCTGCGTATTAATATTGTCAGTTATACCCGGATATTCCCCTTCCCCATACTTTCTTTCTTCCGTTGAATATCTTATTCTTCATTCATTTTTTTAAATTCCTGTCTCCTTTCTTCCCTTCATTTTCCCCTCTGTGACATTTTCTTTCATATCTTTTTCACATTTTTTTTTCCCTTCCACCTTCTTTTTCCTTTCATTATCATGTTTCTCCTCCCTTTCGCACATCCTCTCTCTTCACAATTTCATTTTTACCTGCTAAGTGCTCCTTCATGCCCTTCTTCTTCCCTGTCCCACGTGCCAGTCAACCATCCCAAGGCTGCTTTCATACCCATTCCCCTGCCTCTGTTTAGATTTTTTTTTCCACACAAAAATATCAGATGTTATTTTCCTACCGGAGTTTTGTTTTTAATTTATGAAAGGGGAGGGAGGAAAGGAATGGGGGGAGTAAGATAAGGAAAAATGTAGTGGTATAATAGACGGTGAGAGAGGCAAAGATAACATCTTGGACAATATTAAAAAAGAAGAATGGAAAAATGCAGGGGCAATATCGCCTTTTTTCCTGCTCTCTCTATACAGAACAAAAATAATGCAATCTCATTTAGGAGCAAGAGTTCCTTGGCTTTAAGGATTTTTTTTCCTGAATTCTTGGTCTCCTTTGCCTTTCAGAATGCATCACCTCCTCTTTCTTCCTTGTTCTTTCCAATCGGCCCCTCCGCCCCAGCCTCACACCCCCTGCAGCCTTTCCTCCTCCCATCCAATCCCTATCCACAAAACCTGCATAAACGTTGTTCTGTGTCACTTTCATTTGCATACACACACACACACACACACACACACGCTCGCTGGTGCAGTGGTAACGTTCTCGCTTGCCACTCTGGTGAACGGTAGAGTTCGCGCCTCGCTCAGGTTGCGAAAAGTTTCACCGGCGAAGTGGGTGGTTTTGCTGTCCCCTTGAGCAAGGGGACGGGTGTGTGCGTGTGTGAAGGTCACAGCCCTTGCCCTTAGATCGGACTATATGAGCTCTCAGCTCCCTTCCGGGAGGGTAAAAGCTGGCTTGATCTGCGACCATCAGGTGATCCTGGTAGCAGTGAATTACACACACACACACAAACTCACAAACTGTTAAATTCCCTCCTTCTTGCCAGTCATTCCACCATTATCCATTCTCTTTACAGACCCCATCTTCTCTTGCAGTGTGTCAGTGAATCCCATACATCTTCTTCAGTTTCAATTCTTCGAGTAATGCGCATTCACCTTCCTCCAATCAAGTTCCAAATGGTCTTCCTCCCACTCCACTACCATCACTTCCCAATCCCCTTAACTCCACATTCCTTTCTTTCAAATTATCTATCTTTCATTGTCTATTGCCAGATGCCTTTAACCCGTAATGGGTGCACAGAAACGTATCGTCTCCAATTCTCCCTGTTCTCTTCCATTTGGTTGTCCTCCCCCAACTCACACCTCCGTCCCATATATATCTGTCCAACTCTATCCCTCCAAATCATACTGTCTCACCTTACTCCCACTCTTCCACTACACCGCTCTCTCACATATACTCGTCTAGTCAGTCTCTCATTCTCCATATGGCCCAACCATTTCAGAGCACGCTTGTATTTCTCTGTAAAAAGCTTGTAATCACTTCCCACATCAACAACCATTACCCCCTCCTCCTACTTCCAAATTTGTTACCTCATTTCAATACTCCAACAATCTAATGTCTCCTTCCCCCTTCATATTGCACCCAACTCCTCCCTCAGAGCTCCACACATCTGCTTTAACTCTTTACCTTTCATCACTACAATCCAACCTCCCTGGATAACACTCATCTACTCCAGTTAAGCTACAGCCACCTTTACCTCTCAACAAAGTGTGGCTGACTCATTTCCTTTCATGATATATGGAATTCAATCCCTCCATCGCCACCCAAGCATTCCACCAACACACGAACCCCACATTCCTAAGTGGCTTTATCCCTCTCCAATCCTTTCCTCCACCCTAGTCTCCACCTGCTCCTGTCTTCTCTTCTCCTCAGAGAGTCCTCCTTCTGCTGCTCCTTGCCCCCTTCATCTCCGATCAAGCACAACACCAACACACGAACCCCATTGGCTCCAACACCCTTCTCCATGGCACTCTAACTCCTCACTCCCCTCCAGTCTCCACCAGCTCCTCTTCTCTAGCCTTCAACTCCTCTCTTCTGCTCCTTCCCTCTTTCACCTCCACTCTTCAAATTCCCTCCCCCCACCTCCTCCAGCATGATCCCTGACTCTCGTCTCTCTCAGTGGTCCAATTTCAACAGCCAACAACCCTCTAAGGAACATTTCATCATGTTTCCATTCCATGAATGTTGACTGATTTTTCTTCCGTCTTTCCTTCAGTACTGACTTCCGCTCCTCATTTCTTCGATTATATATTTTCTCTCTCTATGACTCGATGTGAAGTTTATTTTTAAAGGGACCTCAGAATAATTTGAGCATATTGTGAGTGTTTTTGAATTTAAAATTATTCTATAAGAACCTTCTGAGTAATTGTTAGCGAATTTCGAATAATTTTCCATCTCTGTATAATCCATATGTTCTTCTACACATTCAAATAATTTTAAAAGAATTGGGAATACTTTGGGAAAGATTTCGAATAAAGATATTTCTCGTTTCTCTGTCATCTCTCTTACATGTCTGTCTGTCTGTCTGTCTGTCTCTCTGTTTTTCAAATGTAAAATAATTTTCCTCAGTCCCTTCCTGGCTTAGGTACATCTTTGCATAATTATTCAAAAGTAGTTCTGGGAATTCAGATCTATTTTCCGGTCATCCCATTATTCTGCTGCTTTTATTGAGAGTTTTGGATAATTTTAGTGGGATTTCGAGGATTTTTTTTTTCCATATCATCGGGTGCATTTATACATCTGAAGTGAGTTATCGATCTCTGTTTGTTGGGGGATTTGGTATCTTTTGTCGTACTTCGGTATCGTCTGTATTGTTTCAACGAGAAACGTTGATCATTTGTCGTACCTGTATTTCAATTTCATAAAAGACCGAAACAGTTCTATCCATAGGTATCGGGACAACTGCCCCCTGGACAATCGCCCCAATCAGGACAACCGCCCTTCGGACAACTGCCCCCTGGACAATTGCCCCTCCGCGGAAGAGTCGGTTCGGTTAGATTCAGTTAAGGTTGGGTTTTAGACACTTGCGACCACTTGTACAGTGAATCGGGTGATTTTTAGCTTAGGCAATTGTCCGGGGAGCAGTTGTCCCTGGCAGTTGTCCG
>NW_027645172.1:0-4995 GCF_032717465.1 Coenobita brevimanus | reverse complement strand
CGGTATGGGGGTCAGTGTCAGGTGGGTCGGGCCAAAAATTTTAAATAGGCATAAAATCGTAAATTTTCACTCGATTTACTCCAAATTTGATATGTAACATCTTTGACTAGATATCCTGGCGTGTTTATAAGGCAGCACCAAAATGACTGCCGGGGACGGGTTTGTTGTGCCTTGGCACCGCTTCTTGTTCTTACCCTGGTTCAAGCAGTGTTGAACAACTCCAATGAAGTCCGAAAAGAATGAAATAAGGGTGAAATAAAAGGATCCAGTGATATAATTTCTAAAAATATGTCATCTGCTTATACTCCTGTTAAGATAAACATTTTGATTATTATAACTGTAAATAATCCCGTGAAGGGGCCGGAACACTGGAGTACTCGTAAAGACGAGACACATGCAAAGGGACTGAATTATAAGTGATCAGTCTTCTTCTCCACGCCACATAAGTTTTTTTCCAGGAAGTTCCGGCCTTGAAAAAATATATAAAAAATAAAGATTTTGTTATTGGGGCCGTGTCCCCGAATCCCGTTAAGCTGAGGCTGCAGCAGGTTAAAAAGTTGCCTCCTCCCCGTCTTTACGCGCTGTCGCTCGCATCTCCATAAGTCACAGTGAAGTAATTGATCTCAAGTGAGTCAAATTCCCACCAAAAATGATGTGGTGAATGGGAAGCCTTAGCTCCGCTATTATTTACGGTATAACGTAATTAGTGGCGGCGCTACGGCTTCCCCTTCAGCTATTATTTTTGGTGAGAACTTGATACGACTCACTTAATATCAGTTCCTTTACCAAGACTTATGGTATCCCATTCTAGACCCCATAGCTAAATAGGGTAAATAGGCTGCATTAGCCAGAATCTGAACGTTGTACAGTTCAAGGTTTAGTTTTTCGAATGCGGCTAAATCGTAAATCCCAGAGTCTCTAAACACCCCTTGCTCGAGAGCAAGTTTAGAGGCCATACCCAGCTGTTCCATCATTCCTCGTGACCAGGAGTCGGTGTTTGATAGAAATTAGCATAATGGTTTAGAAAGAGGTTTGAACCGTTGAATAGGTGCCTCATAGAACAAATTCAGTCAGTTACTGAAAGGAAATACTCTTCATCTGATCCCTATCACTGAACTCATTAATATGGATGCACCTGACTACAATCTCTCCACTGATCACAAGGAATCCCCAAGCTCCTTTGCTTCGGCAAGACCAAGTTCCTCACAGTATCTAGGAAGATGGTGCACCACTCATCTCCCTGCTCATTGACTGTCAAATGAACATCAGGTATATCCCACACCGTACCTGCGGCAGTGCATTTGTCAAGCCAGTATGAAGAGAGAATCCTGAAATTGTCAGGAAGTTTATTTGGGGTCCTTCCTTGAAATTATGACAATTTTAATCCTTTGTCTAAGAGTGTAAACCTCTATTATTTAGTCTGGCTGACGAGTGGTAGTTAGTGACGACCATCATCACTTGATGTAGAATCGTCTACTTCTTCTTTCACCATTTCCATTCTTTATCTCTTTCTCTCGTCTGTTCTGTCTCGCATACTACCTTTTTTTCAATTTCAGGTCGCTCTACACCGAGTGGCAAGTCAAATAGTTGCATGTAACACAGTAAACCATTTTAAATGCTGGATGATAACCACATCATCAAATAACAAGGTGACATAGAGCCTACTTTGGTGTCCCTGTCAACTTGGTGGAGAGACGTAAATGCGGTGTCCATCCAGAAATCAAACCTGCATACTCTTTCTCACGCCCCGTTGCGGGCGAAGCGTTGTCTGCCGCAAAAGAACATTGGTTCAATACACGGGACAGCCCTGCAGGAGTGATTGCTTGCCTGCAGTTGAGAGGTCTGCTTAGCCAGACAGATCGGAATTACTAAACAGCAGTAGCAGCAGCAGCAGCAACAACAACAACAACAACAACAACAACAACAACAACAGCAGCAGCAGCAGCAAGAACAACAACAACGATTCTGGCTAACGTCAGTATATTTCATTCGGCTCTGTTACACTTGACAGCAGAAGAGTTAACAGCAGACTCGTTGAACGTTTTGGCCGAGAATTAAGAACTTTGTATTGCATGATGGGTAAGGCAATTACTGTAAATTTAATCAGCTTGGCGAAAGTTGCCGCAGGGAAAGGTTCGACAGGGATGCAATGTTTTCCCAGTGCACTTTACTAAACATGAACCTCAAACCAGCTAAGATATTCTTCGTATACCTCTGACAAACATTAAATATGATTTTTTTCCGTCATTTAATCTCGAAAATACTCCTGGCTTTCTTAAACATCTAGGACTGTAAAATAGCATTCATTTACCCAGTACAAGAAAATTTTTGCCATAATCTAACCTCAGAACACACTTTTAGGCATCTATATTTTGTTAAATAAAAGCAAAGTCACGGTCGCCTATAGGCCTATTCAAGTGAGTGCGGCCTCACTGATAGACTGGTTTGTTTTGACTAGTGCGTGGGCATGGATTAGAAGCGAAATGGATTGTGTCCTTCATGGGACGAAGAGTGATGACGACGACTTCTGCATCAGTCTTATCAAAGGAGAGAGGTGACTTTGAACTAGCAAAACCTTTTACGAAGAGCTTAAAAATCAAGGTCATAAGCTACCACAAACATGAAAGACGTGTCCGATTATCACACACACACACACACACACACACACACACACATAAAGGCTAGTTCTGACGCATACGCACAAATTATTGGAACAAACCTAACCTGAATGGATCGGACCCATTTCTTACAAATAAGTTTCGTCTTCTTATGTATGCATAGCTCTACATTTAATACCAAGTTTTAAAGTCCGAAATAATTTCTAAAGGTCCTGCAATAAATCAGTGAAGAAAATTTTTATTTAGTGACTCAGGAACTGAATGTAAGGCTCTCCTATCCCTCACTTTGAAAACTATCCTGCTTATGAAGAAAAACACCATCTGGAAGTGGCAAGAATATAATACAAAATAGTTGCTCAAGCCTACATCATATCCAGCGCCAATATTAGAGTAATTCTTAACAGCAAGGAACATTAATTCTGCATCTGTGATGGAACTTCAAACCTGACATCACTTGCCCAGTAAGGCAGCAAAGGTACAGCTTGTGTAATATTTAGTGGTCAATACTAAAGGTGCATATGTGTGGAAAATTTTCATCACTGTTTAATGTAGAGTTCAGTTATATTTTAGTGGGGAATTGGCTGCGATGCTGCTGCTGCTGCTGATGACGATGATGATGATGATGATGATTCATTAGGAAGCATTTTATATTCGTGTAATGTATATTGCAAAAATGTACAATTTGGATATTGGTTAGGTAATGATGATGGTGATGATGAGTCATTAGAAAATATTTCATCTACATATAATGCACGGTGCAAATAAATATTATTTATAATTTGACTGAGGAGTAGACTGTAGCACCAGTCGAGCAGGGCAGTACTCCCGAGGTGGATAGAAAGGTGATGACAGGGAGAGCTGGAGCTCCCGTTTCATCAGCTCTCAGGACTAGTTCCTGACCATCCCCCTTTGCTGAACTTTTTCAGTGTCTCAGGAACATAGAGAGTTGGCCAGCATGCTCTCCAGTACAAATTTCTCTAACTTCCTATACCAATCTATATGCACAGTACACACTTCACTTCCTTTCCCCCCCAAAAAAAAAAAAAAAAAAAATCATGGCTAGTCAACACTCGGCCTCGGAGTCCTCAGAAAGGGGACCATAAATGCCCCCACCATCCGCCCCTCTCCCGGTGACGACTCGAGCTGCCTGGAACCACTGTCTGACTCACATCTTCTTCATTTCTGCAACATTCGCGGCCTTTCCTCTAACTTTCGCTCTGTTGAACACCACCTCTCCTCCTCTAAACCTCACCTTCTCTTTCTAACTGAGACTCAGCTGTCTGAGGCACCGACAGCAAACCCTTTTCTGTATCCTCCTACTTTCTCTATACTTATTTCAAAGCCAAAGGTGGATATTGTGTATATATACGCTACGAGTTATCTAGGGCTCTTGTTTCTGAAATCGATTCTTCTGAATTCTCTACACTTTGGCTTCGGCTCTCCTGTCATTCTCTGACTAAATATATCTGTGCTGTTTACTTATCCCCTAATTCTACTGACTAGCAAAAATTCTTCGACTATCTTACTTCTACGATGGAACACATTCTATCCATTTCTCCTTTTCCTGAAATCTCCATTCTAGGAGATTTCAATGTTCACAACCAATTTTGGCTCTCCTCTCCTTTCACTGATCCACCTGGTGAACAAGCCTACATCTTTTCTATCCTTAATGACCTGAAGCAGCTTGTACAGCACCCTACCCGTATCCCTGATCACCATGGAGAAAGGAATAACATACTTGACCTCTTCCTTACAACTAATCCTTCTGGTTACACTGTTAATCTTTCCTCTCCGCTGGGCTCCTCCGATCACAACCTTACTATCTTAACCTGTCCTATCACTCCAGTACAGCCTGTAGACCCTCAAACAAACCGTCGTCTGTGGCACTGTGGAGCTGTGGATTGGGAGGCCCTCAGGCAGTACTTCTTTGATTTTCCCTGGAATTATTATTGGTTCCATGATCAGGAGCCATCTGAGTGTGCCTTGAGCATTAAGGAGGTTATTCTTCCGGGCATGGAAGCATACATTCCTTTCTCATATCCTTTGACTAATGCAAGAAAGCCCTGGTGTAATCACACTTATTTTAATGCTGTCCACAACAAGGAGAGGGGCTACAAAAGGTACCTGAGCAACCCACCCCTGAATCACATCATCTTTACGTTTCTGCCCGAATCATGCTAAGTCAGTTCTTCACTCTGCTAAAAATAATTTCATCTGTACTAAATGCTCTCAGCTCTCCAACTCGAATTCTTCCCACTCCTGGCATCTCGCCATAAACCTTTCTAACAACTTTACCTCATCATCCTTCTCTCCTCTTTTCTACTTTGATGGTTCTGTAGCTATTTCTTCTGCTGATAAAGCAGATCTCTTCACTCAG
>NW_027645171.1:0-16426 GCF_032717465.1 Coenobita brevimanus | reverse complement strand
GCACCATAGATGCAACTTCGTTTGAGCATTTGCTGTAGAAATATCTGTAGAATGAAGCAAGGGAGGCAACATTCCTTCTTACTTGTAGGGAAGGTAGTTTATTAGTAATAGCAGGGTTATTAATAATTATAACAGCTTTGTTCTGAATCTTGTCTACTTGTTTTAATGCAACCTCTCCACATCCGCTCCACAAGGGTCAGCAGTATTCAAGCTGAGAGAGCACATTACGACTCTTATAAATTATAACTAATTGCTCGTCAGTGAAGAAGTTACGGACTCTGTACAATAATCCAAGTTTCTTTGAGGTGGTTTTAGCAAGTGATCTAACATGAGTGGTCCAGCTGAGGGCATTGTTAAGTTGAAACGACAAGAATTTCAATACTTTTGGAAATGGGGATACTTATAGCATTGAAGGTAATATACGATTCTGGCAATAACTGCCTATTAGTAAACTGCATATATTGGTTTTATTAGCATTAAATGAGAGAAGGTTCTTTTGTCCCTATTCACTGATCGTGGATAAGTCTTGATTTAAAAGAGATGGCTGTACTGAGGTGAGAGTTAGAGATATTGGACTTCGGAAATGGATGTCTGAGTGTGAATGAACTATGAAGTGTTGAGTCATCTGCATATGAATGGATGGGATTGTGGGTGACAGATAAGAGATCATTAATATGAACGAGGAACAGGGTTGGTTCCAGAACTGATCCCTGAAGCACGCCAGCATTAACTGAGTGGAAAGTCGAATATACATCATCTACTTTTACTCTTCTTTTTCTATTGCTGAGATATGAGGAAATCAAAGGAACAAAAGAGTTTAGTGAAAAGCAAGAGAGTTTGGACAACAGGGAACGGTGCCATACTCTGTCGAAAGCTTTAGAAATATTCAGGGCTACTGCATGAGTTTCACCATGCAGGTCAACTGATTGATGGATGGTATGAGTCAGGAGATTGGAGTATGTCAATGGTGGATCTTTCTTGGCGAAAAACCATATTGTCTATCACTAATCAAGTTGTTGGATTCAAGATGTTTAACTATGTGCTTATTAATTGTGTTTCAAAAATCTTACCAAGAAAAGATGTGACAGTTATTGGCCTGTAATCAGAGTGGGTCAAAGGAACTTCCTTTTCTTTGGAATTAGGTGGATATTGGCTTCTTTCCATGAATTAGGGAATGAAGAAGTAGATATGCATAGTCTGGAATAATTTTGCAAAATCAGAGGCAAGTTCTGGGGAACACTTTTTCAAAACAATTGGTGGAATTCCATCTGGGCTTGGAGCTTTGTTGGCAGGTAAATTGTCTAGGATGGATTTCACGTACCTTGTCTGTATTTTAAGTGAAACAATGTCGGGAGAGTCAAGTTCTGGTGCTGGGACATTCTGGGATGGCTTCCTCTAAAGTAGAATTTCTGGCAAATGTACTGGCAAAGATATCTGCTTTCCCACGTGGGTCAATTGTAATGTTGCTATCCGAAGATTTTAGTGGGGGAATGGATGATGACTTGTTAAAGTTATTATTGAAATAATTGGTGAGTTGATCAGAATATTCTATTGTCATTAGGGTTGTTAAGTAGTTTTGATGCTTGGTTTTGGCAAGAAAGTTTGTTTTAGCAAGATTTATTACAAGCTTTTGAATAGTTTCTAGCAATTTTAAATTGAGAGAGTGATTCAGACGTTTTTGATTTCAAATAATAGTTATATGCTGATGACATTTGGGCTGTTGCTCTGGCACAAAGTTGCTATCAAACCATTTTGGAGAGTTCGATCTTTTTAGTGAATTGTTTGACTTAGTATGGAATAAATCCATACCAGCTAGTATTAAATCGCAAATGTGGGACTGGATAGAAATTGGACATCACTAGAGAAGAAAGACCGCCATCTGAATGTCAAAAGATAATTTCTAAATTCATCCCAGTTTGCCCTATCAAAGTGCCATAGGTCACCCTTGACAGGTTCAGAAATGGGGAGGTTTGGGGGGCTAAGTAATGAGGCGTTGATGAGATTGTGGTCAGAGGATCCAAGTGGAGACAATACCTCTATCCTGTACTGATCTGGATTATTTATCAGGAACAGATCCAAAAGATGGGCGTTATGGTCAGGATTATCTGGTATTCTGGTTGGTAGCTTTACCAGTTGCGTGAGATTAAACGATTCTGCAAACAGCTCGCACTCTAGAAAAGCATCGTCAGTCCTGGCAGAGTGCAATAACAATTCAACATTATGTATGTTAAAATCACCCCTTGATGTATGTTAAAATCACCCCTTGGCTGAGGTGAATGACAATCCTTACATACTGTATACAGTATATGTGGGTTTAGTATTTGTGATAATTTTGAATCCTATAACACTGAGCAGTGCATGATGATGCATTTGTCGAGGAGATATATATATATATATATATATATATATATATATATATATATATATATATATATATATATATATATATATATATATATATATATATATATTACGGTATCTTGTAATTCTTGTGCAAGCATTGTAGGCATTATTTATCGAGTTAGAAGCAAATATACTGGAAAATGTAATGCTATCCAGCAAATGGTAAAGAATCCTTTTAAAATCCCTGGATCCGGATGATGATCCGGATCACGCACAAAAATCTAATGGATTGTTCCTTGGACCATTCATTACTCCTCCAAAAATTTCAGAAAAGTCCGTTCATAACTTTTTGAGTAAACCATGCTAACGGACAAACATACAAACAAACCAACGCCGGCAAAAACATAACCCCCCTTGGCTGAGGGGATTACAGTCCTTACATATGTACGTGGGTTTAGTGGTTGTGATAATTTTGTATCCTATCACACTGAGCAATGCAGATGGTGCATTTGTCAAGGATTTATATATATATATATATATATATATATATATATATATATATATATATATATATATATATATATATATATATATATAAAACAGAACAGAGGATATATAGGAAAAACAAATGAATAAAAAAACAAACAAATCCATGCACCAGATTACTTGTGTCCTCTGTTCATAAAATATCTGTAACAGTTAGACTCTTGAACAGCAGTAGGTTGAAGTTTGGAGGGAAACAACTCTGTGGGGAAGCGAGTTCCAGAGAGATGCAGAAGTTCGGGGAATGAAAGAATTCTGATAAGCAGAAGTTCTGGCAGTATGGCTGAGTGGACATTCCAGTAATGAGCGCTGCCAGCTGCCCGTGTAGTACGAGGGAAGGTATGGGAGAGGTGGGGCACCATAGATGCAACTTCGTCTGAGCATATGCTGTAGAAATATCTGTAAAATAAACGCAAGGGGAGGCAACATTCCTCTCTTACTTGTAGGGAGGTAGTTTATTAGTAATAGCAGGGTTATTAATAATTATAACAGCTTTGTTCTGAATCTTGTCTACTTGTTTTAATGCAACCTCTCCACATCCGCTCCACAAGGGTCAGCAGTATTCAAGCTGAGAGCGCACATGACTCTTATAAATTATAACTAATTGCTCGTCAGTGAAGAAGTTACGGACTCTGTACAATAATCCAAGTTTCTTTGAGGCGTTTTTAGCAAGTGATCTAACATGAGTGGTCCAGCTGAGGGCATTGTTAAGCTAAACACCAGGAATTGCAATACTTTTCGAAATGGGGATATTTGGTAGCACTGAAGGTGGTCAATATACGATTCTGGCAATACCTGCCTATTAGTAAACTGTATATATTTAGTTTTATTAGCATTAAAATGAGAGAAGGTTCCTTTTTGTCCCCATTCACTGATCGTGGATAAGTCTTGATTTAAAGAGGATGGCTGTACCTGAGGTGAGAGTTAGAGATATTGGACTTTGTAAATGGAAGTCTGAGTGTGAATGAACTATGAAGTGTTGAGTCATCTGCATTTGAATGGATGGGATTGCAGGTGACAGATAAGAGATCATTAATAAGAACGAGGAAATTTAGGGTTGGTTCCAGAACTGATCCCTGCAGCACACCAGCATTAACTGAGTGGGAAAGTCGAATATACATCATCTACTTTTACTCTTCTTTCTTTCTATTGCTGAGGATATGAGGAAATCAAAGGAACAAAAGAGTTTAGTCCATAGCAAGTGAGTTTGGACAACAGGGAACAGTGCCAGACTCCTGTTGAAAGCTTTAGAAATATCCAGGGATACTCTTCATGAGTTTGGCACCATGCAGGTCAATTGATTGATGGATGGTATGAGTCAGGAGATTAAGTATGTTAATGGTGGATCTTTTCTTGGCGAAAACCATATTGTCTATCACTAATTAAGTTATTGGATTCAAGATGTTTAACTATGTGCTTATTAATTACAGTTTCAAAAAACTTACCAAGTAGAAGGTGTGACAGCTATTGGTCTGTAATCAGAGGGGTCAGAGGAACTTCCTTTCTTTGGAATTATTAGGTGGATATTGGCTATCTTTCCATGAATTAGGGAATGAAGAAGTATGTATGCATAGTCTGAATAATTTTGCAAGAACAGAGGCATGTTCTGGGGAACACTTTTTCACAACAATTGGTGGAATTCCATCTGGGCTTGGAGCTTTGTTGGTAGGTAAAAATGTCTAGGATTGATTACACGTACCTTGTCTGTATATTAAGTGGAACAATGTCGCCGGAGAGTCAAGTTCTAGTGCTGGGACATTCTGGATGGCTTCCTCTTAAGTAGTAATTTCTGGGCAAATGTACTCGGCAAAGATATCTGCTTTCCCACGTGGGTCATTTGTAATGTTGCCATCCAGAAGATTTTTGTGGGGGAATGGATGATGTCTTGTTAAAGTTATTATTGAAAGAATTGGAGCGTTGATCAAAATATTCTTATTGTCATTAGGGGTTGTTAAGTAGTTTTGGTGCTTGGTTTTGAAGAAAGTTTGTTTTAGCAAGATTTATTGCCACAGCTTTGAATGATTTCTAGCTATTTTAAATCGACAGAGTGATTCAGATGTTTTTTATTTGGCAAGTAATAATTATATGCTGATGACTTTTGGGCTGTTGCTCTGGCCAACAGTTGCTTATCAAACCATTTTGGAGAGTTCGATCTTTTTAGTGAATTGTTGATTCTTTAGTATAGAATAAATCCATACTAACTAGGTATTAAATCGCAAATGTGGGACTGGGTAGAATTGGACATCACTAGAGAAGAAAGACTGCCATCGAACGTCAGCAAGAGATAATTTCTAAATTCGATCCCCAGTTTGCCCTATCAAAGTGCTGTGATCGGGTCACCCTGACAGGTTCAGAATGGGGAGGTTTGGGGGGGCTTAAAGTAATGAGGCGTTGATGAGATTGTGGTCAGAGGATCCAAGTGAGACAATACCTCTATCCTGGTACTGATCTGGATTATTTATCAGGAACAGATCCAAAAGATGGGTGTTATGGTCAGGATTATCTGGTATTCTGGTTGGTCGCTTTTACCAGTTGCGTGAGATTAAACGAGTTCCGCATAAACAGCTCGCACTCTAGACCAAAGCATCGTCAGTCCTGGCAGAGTGCAATAATCTCATTCAACATTATGTATGTTAAAATCACCCCTTGGTGTATGTTAAAATCACCCCTTGGCTGAGGTGGAATACAATCCTTACATATACAGTATATGTGGGAATTTAGTGTTCGTGATAATTTTGAATCCTATCACACTGAGCAGTGCAGATGGTGCATTTGTGGAGGATACACACACACACACACACACACACACACAGCACACACACACAGCACACACACACACACACGCTCACTCACAGTTTTCAGCAATTTAGGTAAACACTAGGCATGGTTTGGTTTAGAATTTCCTGGTTGTAATGTTTTTTGCCCTCGCTTTGGCGAGTGGGAAGAGATAACAGTATTTGTGTATGATATCGTGTGCTAGGTGTTATTTTTGCTGTTCCTTGGTGTGTGAGAAATTTGCTGCCATGTAGTGTAGTGGATGGTGTGGGTTTGTGGAGGGCTGCAGCAAGAATTTGCGTGGCTCTCATGCGTCTAGATGATTTTGTTTGTCTGTCTGTATGTCTGTTAGCAGGATTACTCAAAAAGTTGTGAAATGGATTTTCATTAAATTTTTTGGTTCGATAGGGTATGGCCCAATGAACAATCTATTTGATTTGGTTGTGGATCCGGAATTATTTGTTTTGTTTGTTCACACCATATCATCAAAGTTCTCACTGAATTTCCAAAGAAATTTTGTGGGAAAGGTGGGCCATGGGTCAAGAAAGAAATAAATTAAACTTTTGGGCGGATCCTGGATCTACCGCGACAGTGTTTCCAATAATCTCAATGAATTTCCAATAGAAATTTTGTCGCAGGGTGGCTTCCATGGGCCAAGAAAAAATTCTTGAAATTATGGGGTAGGAACCGGGTCCGGATCTACCACACAGTATCTCCAAAATTTCTCTCAATGAATTTCAATGATATTTTGTGGAAGGCTGGACCATCTGCCAAGAAAAGAATAGATTAAATTTGGGGGCGGGATCCTGATCCGGCATTGGCGGAGGTATGGCGCTCTTTTGAGTGTTGCTCTATTTTGTGTGTGTCTGTCTGTTAACTTTTTAGCGAAAACTACTGATGCAATTTTGACTAAAATTATGGGGGATGAATAAGGTTATGACCACCTGATCACCTGGTATTAAAAATTGGGGGCAAATTAGGCACAGAGGCTCCAGACTGTAGGCCTAAAAAATGTAAAAAAAAAAAATGTTTTTTTTTCTTCCAGAACTCCGTTTAAATTCGGTCATATCGACATGAAACCAAAACCAAAAAGGCATCTTTCAAATCTGTATACCAAAACATGCCTCAATACACATCAGGAAGGTCACCCCCCATTTAGCGTTATGGGGGTCAGTGTCAGGTGGGTCGGGCCAAAAATTTTAAATAGGCATAAAATCGTAAATTTTCACTCGATTTACTCCAAATTTGATATGTAACATCTTTGACTAGGATATCCTGGCGTGTTTGTATAAGGCAGCACCAAAATGGACTCGTTTCGGGGACGGGTTTGTTGTGCCTTTGGGTGTACCGCTTCTTGTTCTTACCCTGGGTTCAAGCAGTGCTTGAACAACTCCAATGAAGTCCGGAAAAGAATGAAATAAGGGTGAAAATAAAAAGAGATCCAGTGATATAATTTCTAAAAATATGTCATCTGCTTATACTCCTGTTAAGATAAACATTTTGATTATTATAAACTGTAAATAATCCCCGTGAAGGGGCCGGAACACTTGGGAGTACTCGTCAAAGACGAGACACATGCAAAGGGACTGAATTATAAGTGATCAGTCTTCTTCTCCACGCCACATAAGTTTTTTTCCAGGGAAGTTCCGGCCTTGAAAAAATATATAAAAAATAAAGATTTTGTTAGTTGGGGCCGTGTCCCCGAATCCCGTTAAGCTGAGGCTGCAGCAGGTTAAAAAGTTGCCTCCTCCCCGTCTTTACGCGCTGTCGCTTGCATCTCCATAAGTCACAGTGCTTTTAAGTAATTGATCTCGCGAAAGTCAAATTCCCCACTCAAAAATGATGTGGTGAATGGGAAGCCTTAGCTTCGCTTGGTTATTTACGGTATAACGTAATTAGTGAGCGGCGCTACGGCTTCCCCTTCAGCTATTATTTTTGGTGAGAACTCTGATACGACTCACTTAATATCAGTTCCTTTACCAAGACTTATGGTATCCCACTTCCTAGACCCCATAGCTAAATAGGGTAAATAGGCTGCATTAGCCAGAATCTGAACGTTGTACAGTTCAAGGTTTAGTTTTTTCAGAATGCGGCTAAATCGTAAATCCCAGAGTCTCTAAAACACCCTGCTCGAGAGCAAGTTTAGAGGCCATACCCAGCTGTTCCATCATTCCTCGTGACCAGGAGTCGGTGTTTGATGTAGAAATTAAGCATAATGGTTTAGAAAGAGGTTTGGAAACCGTTGAATAGGTGCCCTCATAGAACAAATTCAGTCAGTTACTGAAAGGAAATACTCTTCATCTGATCCCTATCACTGGAACTCATTAATATGGATGCATCCTGACTACAATCTCCTCCACTTGATCACAAGTGAATCCCCAAGCTCCTTTGCTTCGGCAAGACCAAGTTCCTCACAGTATCTTAGGAAGATAAGGTGCACCACTCATCTCCCTGCTCATTGACTGTCAAATGAACATCAGGTATATCCTACACCGTACCTGCGGCAGTGCATTTGTCAAGCCAGTATGAAGAGAGAATCCTGAAAAATTCGTCAGAAGTTTATTTAGGGTCCTTCCTTGAAATTATGACAATTTTAATCCTTTGTCTAAGAGGTAAACCTCTATTATTTAGTCTGGCTGACGAGTGGTAGTTAGTGACGACCATCATCAGCTTGATGTAGAATCGTCTACTTCTTCTTTCACCATTTCCATTCTTTATCTCTTTCTCTCGTCTGTTCTGTCTCGCATACTACCTTTTTTTCAATTTCAGGTCGAGTTCTACACCGAGTGGCAAGTCGCCAAAATAGTTGCATGTAAACACAGTAAACCATTTTAAATGCTGGATGATAACCACATCATCAAATAACAAGGTGACATAGAGCCTACTTTTGGTGTCCCTGTCAACTTGGTGGAGAGACGTAAATGCGGTGTCCATCCAGAAATCAAAACCTGCATACTCTTTCGTCACGCCCCGTTGCGGGCGAAGCGTTGTCTGCCGCAAAAGAACATTGGTTCAATACACGGGACAAGCTCCTGCAGGAGTGATTGCTTGCCTGCAGTTGAGAGGTCTGCTTAGCCAGACAGATCGGAATTACTAAACAGTAGCAGTATGCAGCAGCAGCAGTGCAAATAAACAACAACAACAACAACAACAACAACAACAAACAGCAGCGCAGCAGCAGCAAGAACAACAACAACGGATTCTTGGCTAACGTCAGTATATTCATTCAAGGCTCTGTTGGGCACTTGACAGCAGAAGAGTTAACAGCAGACTCTGTGCTTGAACGTTTTGGCCGAAGAATTAAGAACTTTGTATTGCATGGATGGGTAAGGCAATTACTGTAAATTTAACTCAGCTTGGCGAAAGTGGTGCTACGCAGGGAAAAGCGTTCGACAGTGGATGCAATGTTTTCCCAGTGCACTTTACTTCAAACATGAACCTCCTAAACCAGCTAAGATATCTCTTCGTATACCTCTGACAAAATGATTAAATATGATTTTTTTTCCGTCATTTAATCTCGAAAATACTTCCTGGCTTTCTTAAACATCTACAGGACTGTAAAATAGCATTCATTTACCCAGTACAAGAAAATTTTTGCCATAATCTAACCTCAGAACACACTTTTTAGGCATCTATATTTTGTTAAATAGAAAGCAAAGTCACGGTCGCCTATAGGCCTATCTCAAGTGAGTATTCGGCCTCACTGATAGACTTGGTTTGTTTTGGGATCTAGTGCGTGGGCATGGATTAGAAGCGAAATGGATTGTGTCCTTCATGGGACGAAGAGTGATGACGACGACTTCTGGCATCAGTCTTTAATCAAAGGAGAGAGGTGACTTTGAACTAGCAAAACTCTTATTACGAAGAGCTTAAAAATCAAGGTCATAAGCTACCACAAACATGAAAGACGTGGTCCGATTATCACACACACACACACACACACACACACACACACACATAAAGGCTAGTTCTGACTGCATACGCACAAATTATTGGAACAAACCTAACTCTGAATGGATCGAGACCCATTTCTTACAAATAAGTTTCGTCTTTCTATATGTATGCATAGCTCTACATTTAATACCAAGTTTTGAAAGTCCGAAATAATTTCTAAAGGTGTCCCTGCAATAAATCAGTGAAGAAAATTGTTTATTTAGTGACTCAGAACTGGAATGTAAGGCTCTCCTATCCCTCATACTTTGAAAACTTATCCTGCTACTATTGTCGCTGATTGATGTCTGATATCACTATGAAGAAAAACACCATCTATCCGAAGTGGCAAGAATATAATACAAAGCAATAGTTGCTCAAGCCTACATCACATCCCAGCGCCATAATATTAGAGTAATTCTTAACAGCAAGCGAACATTAATCTCTGCATCTGTGATGGAACTTCAAACCTGACATCACTTGCCCAGTAAGGCAGCAAAGGTAACAGCTTGTGTAATATTTAGTGGGGTCAATACTAAAGGTGCAATATGTGTGAAAATTTTCATCACTGTCATTAATGTAGAGTTCGAAGTTATATTTTTAGTGGATTATTGGCTGGATGTGCTGCTGCTGCTGCTGATGACGATGATGATGATGATGCTGATTCATTAGGAAGCATTTTATATTCGTGTAATGTATATTGCAAAAATGTACAATTTGGATATTGGTTAGGTAATGATGATGGTGATGATGAGTCATTAGAAAATATTTCATCTACATATAATGCACGGTGCAAATAAATATTATTTATAATTTGACTGAGGAGTAGACTGTAGCACCAGTCGAGCAGGGCAGTACTCCCGAGGTGGATAGAAAGGTGATGACAGGGAGAGCTGGAGCTCCCGTTTCATCAGCTCTCAGGACTAGTTCCTGACCATCCCCCTTTGCTGAACTTTTTCAGTGTCTCAGTAACATAGAGAGTTGGCCAGCATGCTCTCCAGTACAAATTTCTCTAACTTCCTATACCAATCTATATGCACAGTACACACTTCACTTCCTTTCCCCCCCAAAAAAAAAAAAAAAAAAATCATGGCTAGTCAACACTCGGCCTCGGAGTCCTCAGAAAGGGGACCATAAATGCCCCCACCATCCGCCCCTCTCCCGGTGACGACTCGAGCTGCCTGGAACCACTGTCTGACTCACATCTTCTTCATTTCTGCAACATTCGCGGCCTTTCCTCTAACTTTCGCTCTGTTGAACACCACCTCTCCTCCTCTAAACCTCACCTTCTCTTTCTAACTGAGACTCAGCTGTCTGAGGCACCGACAGCAAACCCTTTTCTGTATCCTCCTACTTTCTCTATACTTATTTCAAAGCCAAAGGTGGATATTGTGTATATATACGCTACGAGTTATCTAGGGCTCTTGTTTCTGAAATCGATTCTTCTGAATTCTCTACACTTTGGCTTCGGCTCTCCTGTCATTCTCTGACTAAATATATCTGTGCTGTTTACTTATCCCCTAATTCTACTGACTAGCAAAAATTCTTCGACTATCTTACTTCTACGATGGAACACATTCTATCCATTTCTCCTTTTCCTGAAATCTCCATTCTAGGAGATTTCAATGTTCACAACCAATTTTGGCTCTCCTCTCCTTTCACTGATCCACCTGGTGAACAAGCCTACATCTTTTCTATCCTTAATGACCTGAAGCAGCTTGTACAGCACCCTACCCGTATCCCTGATCACCATGGAGAAAGGAATAACATACTTGACCTCTTCCTTACAACTAATCCTTCTGGTTACACTGTTAATCTTTCCTCTCCGCTGGGCTCCTCCGATCACAACCTTACTATCTTAACCTGTCCTATCACTCCAGTACAGCCTGTAGACCCTCAAACAAACCGTCGTCTGTGGCACTGTGGAGCTGTGGATTGGGAGGCCCTCAGGCAGTACTTCTTTGATTTTCCCTGGAATTATTATTGGTTCCATGATCGGGAGCCATCTGAGTGTGCCTTGAGCATTAAGGAGGTTATTCTTCCGGGCATGGAAGCATACATTCCTTTCTCATATCCTTTGACTAATGCAAGAAAGCCCTGGTGTAATCACACTTATTTTAATGCTGTCCACAACAAGGAGAGGGGCTACAAAAGGTACCTGAGCAACCCACCCCTGAATCACATCATCTTTACGTTTCTGCCCGAATCATGCTAAGTCAGTTCTTCACTCTGCTAAAAATAATTTCATCTGTACTAAATGCTCTCAGCTCTCCAACTCGAATTCTTCCCACTCCTGGCATCTCGCCATAAACCTTTCTAACAACTTTACCTCATCATCCTTCTCTCCTCTTTTCTACTTTGATGGTTCTGTAGCTATTTCTTCTGCTGATAAAGCAGATCTCTTCACTCAGATTTTCTCCTCCAATTCCACCCTAGACGATTCCAGTGCTGTTCCTCCATCACTTCTCCCCTGTGACTTAGTCATGGCTGATATTAAAATTTCATCAGCTGATGTTTTTTCTGCCATCACAGGCCTCAGTACTAACAAGGCATATGGGCCTGATGGAGTCCCTCCTGTTGTTCTCAAGAACTGTGCTTCTGTGTTTGCACCCTGCCTAGGCAAACTCTTTCGCGTTTGTCTATCAACTTGTACCTTTCCTTCTTGCTGGAGTTAGCTTCCATTCAGCCAGTCCCAAAGATGGGTGACCATCCCCAACTCTCTAAATATCGTCCAATTGCTTTATCATCCTGTATATCAAAAGTTTTCGAATCTATTCTTAGCAGAAAAATTTTGAAGCATCTTTCCTATCACAATCTTCTTTCTGATCATCAGTATGGGTTCCGTCAGGGACGCTCCACTGGCGTTCGTGTCACCTACCTTTCAGACTCCCGGTCATCCTCCTTTCGGGACTTTGGAGAAAGCTTTGCCATTTCACTTGACATCTCAAAGGCTTTCGATCGAATCTGGCATAAATCTTTAATTTCCAAACTGCCCTTTTACGGTTCCTATCCTTCCATCTGTGCTTTCATCTATAGCTTCCTTTCTGGTCGTTCTATAGCCGCCGTTGTAGATGGCCATCGTTCTTCTCCTAGATCTATCAACAGTGGTGTACCTCAGGGCTCTGTCCTATCACCAACTCTCTTCCTTTTTTTCATCAATGGCCTTCTAAGCTGTACATCTAACCCTATCCACTCGTATGCTGATGACTCCACCCTTCACCTTTCCATTCGGTTCCCACAATGTCCATCTCAGCAATTATTTCAACAAACAAGGGATGAGGCTATGGCACACCTAATGTCTCCCTTGGCTCGTATCTCTGACTCAGTAAAAATAATCTGGTTGTTTTTAATGCATCAAAGACTCAGTTCTTATACGTATCAACTGACAAAATCTTCCATAGGTGTACCCCGTAATATTTAATAATATTCAGCTTAACCCGCCCTATCCCGACATTTTCTGGGCAGTGGTATGCACCAGTCCTGACATTTTTGGACCTTTTTTTTTGGGGGGGGGCTCAAACATCCGCTTTTGGTGAGAAACATCGAAAATTCATAGAGAAATCGCTCACATGAGGTTTATACTCGATCTAGGTACGAGTACCTCCTTACCTGACTGGGTTTTCTAACAGGCTGGCACCAAAGAAAACGAGTTCTATGGGAGGGTAACTATTTTATCCACTCATAAACAGTATTTATTTATTTACTTGGTACGAATTTATATGTAGTACAAGAGTATATTGGTTTTAAAACATTAATATAGGCATTATAAGCATTGTTTCACTCACTAACTCATCACCATTCATGACCTTTTTTTCCCACATTACCTGATCATCATTTCTGACTGTTTCTTCCTCTAATGCTATGTAAACTTTGTCCTCCACATTGTCATTGATTGGGGAATCACTCTGGCCCTGAATGTCTTTATTGGCCAGGTCACTGGTAACAGGTGAATTGCCAAGACAATGGCGTGCAGGGGGGGGGGAGGTTATGCGGTGTAAGGCATTGTCCCTCCTTGTCATCTTGTAGAGGAATAGAGGAAGGTGTCCCGTGTATATGTGCCAAAAATCACTCGCGAAATCACTAGCGAAAATTGAAAATTGTGCACATCATGTGAGGACGTGAATTCACGTCTCCGGGACGCAGCGGGTTAATCCTGCATCATCCTTGAACATGCTTGGGGTTTCATTCACTCGGGACTTATCTTGGAAAGATCATATGACATCTCTTGCAAAATCTGCTTCCAAGAGATTAGGTGTGCTAAGCCGACTCCGTTCCTTCTTTACTCCTGCACAATTGTTGACTCTATACAGGGGTTTAATCCACCCCTGTGTGGAGTACAACTCTCTTGTGGGGAGGTTCCCCACATACAGCTCTTCTCAATAGGGTGGAGTCAAAGGCTTTTCATCTCATTAACTCTCCTCGTCTTACTGGCTCCCTTCAACCTCTGTCTCTTCATCGCACTGTTGCATCTTTACCTGTATCTCTTTTCTATTGCAACTTCAATGGTCACCACTTCACTGTCTGCTTGCATTGCTCCACCTCTACGACAGGCGCGTAACACCCGTCTTGCAGCAAACTCTCATCCCTTTTCTCTCCAACTCTCTAACGAAAAAGTTAACCGTTACTCCCAGTCCTTCATTTATGCAACAGGTTAACTCTGGAACTGTCTCCCACTGTCTGTATTACCTGCTTCCTATAATCTCCAGTCTTTCACGCGCAGTGTGTCCAGGCATCTCGAAATGACGGATCTTGAATTTGGCTCTCTTTTGTATTTTTTTTTTTCTTGGCAGGAGCGGTTATTCCGGGCTCGTGGCCTTTGGTTCCTTCTTCCTAGCATTAAAAAAAAAAATTATGGTGTTGATGGTGATGGTGATTCCAGTTACTCTTATTCCAGAATATATCATATCCAAGTAAAAGTTAACTGAAAGATATATTATATATATTATAATAATTGCTGATGATGACAGATTACTTATTTTTCGAAATAATTTGTCAACCGTCATATATATATATATATATATATATATATATATATATATATATATATATATATATATATATATATATATATATATTTATATAATGAAATATCATCTTCAAAACTGCGAGCAGAACGCTGACTTAAGTATTGTATTACGGTATATTAGGTGTATATAATTGTGATTCTCATAAATCCAAATTCATCGTCTGTTGACAGCAGTGATAAAATAGGAAATACTACATCTCAGTTAAATGGTTCCCTTAGGAATGATCTGTCGTCGTGAAGGGTTACACTATCAGAAATATAATAGTACCAAACACATGTACTGTACAGAGACATTCACTGTAGATGGCCATGGAAGTTCAGTTGGCCTAGCACTTCAATTGGCTTTTACTGTAACGTCGCTTCTGCCCCTCGCTAACGGCCATATTGAGTGGTCACAGGAGTGCATTTTGTATGCGTGGGCTTAGGTTCAGTCTTATCTGTTGCAGGGTATATTTTCCTTATTTGAATACCGAACTCGTTCTCTTTCTGACATTTTTTCTTGCTCATTGGTCCTCTACTTCATCCTACCCTTTCGTGGAAAAACATATGATGATAATGATGATGATCACACTCGCCTATACAGTAATGTTTTGACTGAGTACTTTCGTCTCGGGCCTCTCCCCTCCTGATGAAGAAATAAATAATTGGATGATAGATTGATGGATGAAAATCGATGTTGTTTCCTTGTGGTTTAATGACAGAATGCACCAAAGTGACTCCATTACCCTACTCTCAGCTGTTCGACTCTCCTAAAAGATAGTTGCATATTTTCCACGAAATGTCACCAGCCATAGGAATGAGGCAGTAGATAGACTGGCACACAGTAGCATCCACATATATTGTAGAGTGCTATATGAATTGCACTGCATATACGAGTAGTGGAATAATGCATGAAGACTGTTGCATTCTAGAGTGGTGCAGTGCGTGCACGGACGAAAGGTTCACTGATACTGGAATGGTAAAAATACAGATGCTTGGTGGAGAACATGGATAGTGGTGTGATAAATGTATATTCGCCTGGGCAGTCAATGGATAGGTTTGTTGTTCTGTTTCTTAAGCGGACTGAAAAATTGGTAGTACAGTGACAGGTATAAAATAGAATATTACAGTAAAGACAGTGAAACGTGACAGTACATGGATAGTGGAATGGTAAAAACAGGATGGAAAGGAGGATGGCAATAGTACAGATAGGGTTAAAGAGAGAGGCAGTGGGTGAGCCATGATCATGGTTACTGGCTGTGTGTGTGTGTGTGTGTGTGTGTGTGTGTGTGTGTGTGTGTAATAAGATGATGTTTATCTTTCATGGCGCACACGACATCGACGTAATCATTATGGTCGTTGTTGTCGTTAGCGGTATCGTCAACATTATCATCACCGTCATTGTCATCGTCCTTATTTTCCGTGTCTTCATTGTCATCGTCATTGTCTTTATCATCACTCTCATTGGAGTCGTCATCATACATACATCATCTGCCATCATTATCATGACCCAGTTTCCTAGTATTATACTGAGTGATAACAGCACCTTCGTGCAGGGAGCACACTGATCTTTCATAACATTCTTGCTCATCTTCAAGTCTATAATTAGGATAAAATAGTTCCTTTAGTGACATTCTGTTTTTATCTTGCTGCCGCCAGGCGATTTTGTCCTGCTGAAGAAAGGCGTCTCTTAGTGATGGGATCATCAAAATATTCCCCTTTGTTATCAAGCACTGAAAATAAATTATCTTCGTATATCTTTCAGCTGTTAATCAAAGGTGCCTTAGTTGGCATAAAATCACTACTGCAGGAGCGGCAAAAAAGAGCCTT
>NW_027645170.1:0-4995 GCF_032717465.1 Coenobita brevimanus | reverse complement strand
GGCCGCATCCTATATCCGGACCATTAGACAACAGTTTTCTGGTAATTAGTGGCGGAAACATGAAAGTTTCATGTGTCACAGGAGTGCAGTGAGTTCCGTAGCAGCTGAAGAAACATGGCTCGGCGTACTTTAAGTAATTTTATACAGTATTGTAAATGTGTGTGTGACTGAGATGAAACGGGTTATCCATGGCTAAGAGAAATGCAGTAGTAAGATTGTGCACCTTTCCTTGGGGGAAGCAGCCTAGGCATATATATATATATATATATATATATATATATATATATATATATATATATATATATATCCCCGAATTTCGTGTATAGTCTAGGAAAAGTTTGTGTGTGTGTGTGTGTGTGTGTGTGTGTGTGTGTGTGTGAGAGAGAGAGAGAGAGAGAGAGAGAGAGAGAGAGAGAGAGAGAGAGAGAGAGAGATATGATTATTTCTTGAATGCAACTAAATTTATTTTACAGTTGAAGTCTTTGACTGCATGGTCAGTTATAAGCATCAACATAATCAGAATTTCGATATATATTCCTTTTATTAATGTGTTTCCTTTCCTTCTCTCCTGGATAATAATGAATAACAATATTATATCGATAGTTATAATGACCCAAACATTTTATATGACGTTGGAGTTGTGAATTTGTATACTAAAATTTATTGATACTTTGATCAGAATTGAGCGCAGATGGACAATGTCTCATAATCTGATCTTACTCAACTGTCGTTAGAATGATATCATCAAGACTTATTTCATCATGTAACGGTAAAGACCTATTTGCCTTCACTGATGCATTGATCACTTTGCCAAAAATATTCATTAAGTTCACCATTGTATTTTGCCTGACTCGTGAATTTAATTTTTCCAGGTAAGGGTAAGAGTGTTTGCACATATAACCGTATCACCTGAGCCACTACCCCTGTACACGACGCAGTTGGCCATTATGATAATTTATTTAGTAAGACATTGTATTTACCTTCAGGTAAGAGAGACAGCTTAAGACTTACTGTTTACTGTATATTTTCCTAGTATTATTTTTATTGGTATATGAGATGTCTATGTCTTTCATCATTAAGCAATTTCCCATTACAGAGAAACAATGAGCATGTTGAGAAAACTATGCTGTACTACAGTAAGAAAGTATGCAATCAGAACATTGTGTTCATTATTTTTTCATTAAAGAAGAAAGCGGAATGAAGTGCTTGTTGGAGATATGTAAGATGGCATGGATAAGTAAAACTGTGCCAGCAGAGTCGAAAAAGGCTGTGATTGTACCCCTGTACAAAAATAAAGGTGAGCGGAATGAGTGCAAGAATTATTGTGGCATAAGTTTATTGAGTGTGGTAGGGAAGGTATACTCGTATGAAAGAATTATTATGGAGAAAGTAAGAGAGATATTAATGCAAGTTCGTGCTAGCAGAGTGAGAGAAGAGTTCTAGACAAATGTGGAAGTGTGCATGGAAAAGTTTGGAAGGAATGAGAGAGTGTTTTTGATCGGTGATATGAATGGTAAAGTAGTGCATGTGAAGGTGGATGGAATAGTTGGTGAGTGGGGTGTGCCTGCTGCGATAGATGAGAATGGCAGTGCGTTAGTGAACATTTGTGCTGGGAGGGGGTTGGTGATAACCAATACCCTCTTCAGGCATAAAATGATCCACAGGTATACATGGCGAGTGATGAGAAGGGTGGGTGGTGAACTGAATAAAAAGTAGGCAATGATTGATTATGTGTGTGTGGATGAAAGGATGCGAAGATGTGTAATGGATGCAAGAGCATATAGAAGTTGGGGTAGTGGACTTTCTGACCACCACATGGTGGTAGTGAGAATCAAGGTCCAAGTGAAATGGAGAAATAGAAGAAAGGAAGGACGGGAGGAAGTAGTTTATGCAAGGAGAGTGGAAAGGTTACAAGAGGATGAGAAAAAGGCAGAGTTTCAGAGAGAAGTGGAGGAACGATTGGGTAAATATGGATTGGAGCAGACGTACCACGTGGAAGATGTGTGCAAGGTAGTCACAGAAGAAGTCTGTGCAGCATGTGAGGTGGTGTTTGGGGTAAAGAGAAGACGAAACGGGACGCGAGGAACAGCATGGTGGAATGAAGACGTGAGACAGGCTGTGGCACAAAAGAAGAAAGCATATACCGAGTGGATGAGAAACATGGGCGTAGAAGAAGTTGAGAGACGGACAAGTTATACGTAGAGACGAAGAGAGAGGTGAAAAGATTAGTAAAAGAGAGTAAGAAGTGAGTGGATGAGGAATTTGGAAGAAATTTGAGTGTAAAGTGGAGGAATGTAAAAATGTTCTCGAAAAAGGTAAAGAGAGTTAGACAGGGTGGCAATGAAGTTAGTAGAGGAGTGAAAGATAAAAATGGTAGATTACTAGTGGAGAAGGGAGAAAAGTGAACAAAAGGAGGAACACTCTAAGGAACAGTTGAACATTGAGAATGAAAGTAAAGCGAATATAAGTGGCTGGGAAATGGCAGGGAGAATGATGGATGTGAGAAGAGAGGAAGAAATCTGTAGGATAGAAGTTGTGGAAGCAATGAAGAAAGTCAAAATGGGGAAAGCCCCAGGAATTGATGGAGTGTGTGGCGAAATGCTGAAGCATGGGGGAGAGATAGTAGTAGAATGGATGTGGAAGATGTGCAGATTGGCCTGGTAGGAAGATAGAGTCCCGGAGGATTGGAAGTCAGGTATAATTATTCCCCTGTTCAATGGAAAAGGGGAAAAAGAAATGTGTGGTAATCACAGAGGCATTTGTCTTCACAGTGTAATAGGAAAAGTATATAGTAAGATGCTTCTTGACAGAGTTAGGGAAATTTCAGAGGAATTGGTTGGGGAAGAACAGGGTGGTTTTCAGAAGGAAAAGAGGTTGTGTAGATCAGGTGTTCATTCTTAGAACTTTTATAGAAAAGTTTCTCGAGAAGGGAAAGAAGTTGTATGCGGTCTTCATGGATTTGGAGAAAGCATAAGACAGGGTGGATAGACAAGGACTGTGGAAAATATTAAGAATATATGGAACTGATGTGAAGTTCTTGAATGCTGGGAGGAGTATGTATGAGGGAGCAAAGGCTGCAGTGGGCGTGGATTTTGAACTGAGTGAATTTATCTACATGAATGTTGGATAGAAACAGGATGTGTCAGGTTCCCATGGTTGTTCAATCAGTATATGGATGCGGTTATAAAAGAGATAAAAGGTAGGGCAGTGGATGTTGGAGTGGCCCTAATGAGAGAGGGGAGTGTTTGGAGAATCCCTGTACTGTTGTTTGCTGATGATACTGTATTGTTAAGTAAGCGGAGCTTGGTGGATGAGTTTGGGAGAGTGTGTAAGAAGAGGAATCTAAAGGTGAATGTACGGAAGAGTAAAGTTATGGTCTTCAAGAGAAGTGAGGTCAGTGAATGTACAGTGAGGTTGGAGGAGGAGGAAATGGAAAATGTGAGTACATTTAAGTACTTGGGTAGTGTGATGAGCAGGGATTGAAGTTTGGAGGGTGAGGTGCTTGGAAAGGTACAATAAGGAAGAAAGGTTGCTGGTTCCTTGAAAGCAGTGATAAGAAACAGGGAAGTACGCATGGAAGTGAAGCAGTTACTACATGACAGTATTGTGATACCAACTCTAACGTATGGAAGTGAAGCTTGGACCTTGTTGGTGGGACACAAGTCAAGAGTGAGAGCAGTGGAAATGAGTTATTTGAGAGGAGCATGTGGAGTCACATGGAGAGACAGACTGACAAATGAGGATGTGAAGGAGCATTGTGGTGTGCATGTGGATGTGATGGGAAACGTTAGGAGAAACACATTGAGGTGGTTTGGCCATGTGGAGAGGATATATATAATCATCATCATCCAGACCTCCTTTCCAACCCCAGAGCAGAGTGAGGAGTAGCAACGTCCAGATAGCCCAAATTTGCCCAAATCCACTGAGTCACGCTTGCACCCACTCACTTTTCAAGCTCCCTGAATCCTTGCTCTAGCTGATAGGCCAATAATACATTCACCACGTTCTGTAGCTTCACATAAACGTATATGATACCGTCAGTCCGGATGCTGTCACTTTTAAAAGGGGTGTTAAGTACCCGATGATATGCTTCACCTCACAATATTCAGCCAGCCAGTATGATCTCTTGTCAGTCTCCTAGCCTCACCGACTTCCAAACCTCTCTTCCTCACACACTTATCCACCAAATCCCTTCACCTTCTCCTTGGCCTACCTCGCTTCCTCCCTCATTCAAATTCTCTCAGATATACCTTCTTCACCACTCTATTGTTATCCATTCTCTCTGCATGACAATTCTGGTGTCCACAGACTTCCTCACTCCACATCTTTCACCAGTCACATTATTTCGTGTCCTATACACTCTCTGTACTCCATATACATTCCTCAGCAGTCTCATCTCCACTGCTCTAACTAATGAATTTTCATTATCATGCGACACCATGGTCTCACATTCACATGTTAAAGTTGGCACTAACACTCCTTCATGTGAGTCTCGTGCAGCTGCAACACTCAAACCTTTGTTTCTTATCGAGGCCTTCATTGCATCAGCTACTTTCCTTCCTTGTGTCACTCTACATTCCACTTCTTTTGCACATTTTCCTCCGTTTTCTATCATTGTACCCAAGTTTTTGAACTCTCTGTCCTATTCCAGGCTCTCTCCGGTCACTGTAATATCGAACAGGAAGTCACCTTCTCTCTCAATAACCATCACTTCATCCTTTTCTACATTTACTCTCAAGGCAAAACACTCACAGACATAAGAAAAATTCTGCACTAGTCTACCAAGTTCTTTTCCGGTATTTGCAAGTAGCACTGCATCATCAGGATACAACAAATTTGAGATAGTCCATTCGGCACCTTTCATTACCAACACCATCCCCCTCTCCATGACTTGTGTTTTTCATCTCTCATCACCCCATCCATATACGTATTGAACAACCACGGGGGCATCACACAACCTCGTCGCACGCCCACACCAACCGTGAACCATTCACT
>NW_027645169.1:0-27699 GCF_032717465.1 Coenobita brevimanus | reverse complement strand
ATCAACCAGAACCTAATTCTCAATACAAAGAAGGGTGAGGTATGATTCAGCAACAGGTAAGAAAATAAATAAATGAAAATGAAAAAATATAAAGGACTCTCAACAGTACATCATGGTTAGTGAAATGGCCCACACATATACATTCAGACGGTTGTAATTACATAACTTGTTTTAATATGAGGGACCTGGGTCACTCATATAATTCAAATACCAGTTTGTGGTTGCTTAGAATGAGTCATAGTTGTAAGGAAGGAGTAAGTCTCCTGGGTTACCATTCATACTGACAGCCAGTCTAACAACATTTGGCCATCAGCTCAATTACAAGAGATTAGGAATTTATGTTAGGATAGAATTAATGCTCTGTAGGCAATTTTGATCACCTTGAGTTCCCTTCACACTGTCTCTCTTCATATGATATCTCCTTGGTTACTAGTCTTATCATCTGTGCAGTCTTGCCACACTTGCCATCAACTAATCTGAAAGGGTTGGAGATCTCTCAGGCTAGTAACTTGTAGACAGTTTTAATAATCTTCAGAGACCCCATTAGCCATTGTTTCCTCTGGTAGATCTTCTGCTTCAGACACCGTCCTCCAACAACTTGATTCTGTACATCATTACGGTTTGCGTCTGGCTCTTGATGCCTTTAAGTCCTCCCCAGTTGAGAGTCTGTATGCTGAATCAGGAGTTCCATCACTCTTCCGTCGTCGCGCTCTTCTTTCTCTTTGTACCTATGCTAAGTTGCACTGTTTTCCTCATACCCCTTCTCTACTTCCTCCCAGTCCTGACCCAGGCATATTTTCCACTCCTAGGACCAAGCCACCATTTGCAGTTCGAACCCGTACTCTTCTCTCGCGCTCCTCTCTTACTGTTAGTAATGTTTTTCCTTTCCGCACTTGTCTTTTTCCTCCATGGTTACTTACTTCCTCGACCCCACATTTGTTCTTCCATTTTCCCTTCCAAGTCCAATTCTCCTCCTTTCATTCTTCGTTCTCGGTTTTCAGACCATCTCTCCCAACATTCCTCTGCAGACCCTATATACACTGATGGTTCAAAAACTCCTGCTGGCGTTGGATTTGCGATACTCTTTCCTGACACTCTTTATCATTTTAGCCTTCCTACCTATGCAAGTGTTCTAACAGCAGAATTATATGCCCTCTTGTTTGCGTTGCGGTATATTTGTCATGCCTCTTCTTCCTCATTTGTGATATTCTCTGATTCATATAGTGCTCTATCCCTTCTTCAGTCACCTTCGGCTTCTCATCCTCTGGTTCTTCGTATCTTGGAATGGTTGGTTCCGCATCTCCTCTCGTCGTAAAACAGTCCAGTTCTGTTGGGTCCCAGGACACGGGCATCGCGGAGGCAATGAACGTGCTGATCAGTTGGCTCGCATGGCAGTTAGCAGGGATGTCTTCCTTCCTTTCCTTCATATTCCCAGTCTCTGGACCTTCTTCCTGCTCTGTCATCCTTCCTTCCAGCAACCAAAAGTGGCAGTCTTGTTGGGACTTCTATCACTAATAACAAACTACGTGTTGTTAAACCATTTATTTCTCCTTGGTTGACCCTTTGCCACCTGTAATAGGAGGTGGAGACGGCTTCTAGCTCGCCTCAGAATCGGCTTTTCCTTCATACACGACTTACCCACTCTCTATTTGATGTCTGGTGACCGCCCTCTCCCTTTGTACTCAAGTTGCAATACCATTCTTTCTGTAACGCCATATATTTTCCTTGGATTGTCCACTTTACACACTACAGCGACGTATTGCATTTCCATTTTTGTCTCTACACTCCAACGTCCCCCTTTCTCGCAGACTTTCTCCCGAGAGTCATCGTATTTTCCCCTCACAATATCATCGTCCTTCCTTACCTTCTACTTGGTCTTCTTTCCGACATCTAATTCTGTTCCTTATTTCAATAGCCCCATCTGTGATATGGATATACTCCTTCCATTGACCTATTTCCTTCTGGCCCACCTAACGTACACAACTTGTAGCCGTATGATCCGGCTTTGTGCTGGATTTCTGGCACCTAGGTTCTTTATTTTCGTTGTTGTTCTTCCTTTGGTAGAACTAGGCCAGTAAGGCAAGTTTAATCTCCTTTCAAGAGTCTCCAAGAAAAGAAGAAGTTGATCAAGGCTTTAGCCACTCCAGTTCATGTAACTCTTTCCTAAGCTGAATGGATATTACTTAGAATTAACAGGATTAAAATACACAATACCAGATGCAAAGACCCATGGATTAAATATTTTATTTGTTTTTTCCCCTTCGTTCTTTCCCTCGCTCTTCTGCCTTCACGTGGGGTGACTTCCATACTCCCAATTCTGTCTTGCATTCCTTCATTCTTTCCTCTTCCTTCTGCCTGTGGGTGACTGAGTGACAAGCTGTTGTGGTTTCCTGTACAACAGGAAACCATAAACGCGGTGAAGGTTCATATCCATAGGGATGATTGGGGTTTATTGGCTCACGTAATGCTTCTCAGGATGGATGAGTGAGGTTGGTCTCTCTCATAGCTTTAAATGTCAGGACCAACTGCCTAGTCTCGGGCTCCATTACGCTACTCATGGGGCAACGAGGGATTGGATGATGTAGATGGATTTGCAGTTTTAACTGCACACACTTGAAAGATGAACTGGATTTTATTCAAGCTTCCTTCAGATGATATTCAGCATGGGAAAGACTTTGAACTGGAGGGGTTATATCGTATCATTTATGAAGGTTCCAACATGCTTGCATGCATTGGCTTTGGTCACCTAATGGCGACTTTCTCCATGCTGCTCGATTGCAGTAGCTCAGTAGTAGCGCTTCTTACTCTTCACAACCATAAAGTGTTGACAATTCGGAGCCCCCCACCTCCAGGGTGGGAGAAGCGTATACTTCAGGTCTCTCCCTTGCCCTTCAGGGGAGCTAGTGTGGTCCATTGGTCCTAGCTGGTTGGGATTATTCCTCTGGCAACCTCTGGGTGATCAGCCTCCTATCCCTGATGTCACACTCTATGACCTTCTTCCAAGCCATTTTCTGTGTCCAGTTTGCCATCCTCCATCCTTTCTCAACATGCCCTGTCATTCAATCTACCCCTTCTCTATTACAGCACCGATAACAGTACTTCTTCAGTCCTGTTCTTCCTCCATTAATCAAGTTAGGATATGATGGTTGGTGGTAGAAACATAAAGATAGTAAAATGAGAATATAACTACATCTTTTGGATTACAGGGCACCAAACTGTCTCCAATGATTAGCCTTTATTCTTGTTAATTTAAGAAGACTCTATTCAGCTTGGGTAAGACTTTTCAAACTGGAAGGGTCAGCATTACAACCTTTCAGGAACCTGTTCAATAGGAAAGTAATTAAAGGTTGATAGGAGAGCTTTTTGGACTGAAGGGGTTAGGGACAGGCTTCATTAAGCCATTTCTTGTTACCTTTAAACTATGTTAACTCAGCATAGGAGAGACTTTTCAAACTTAGAGAGTCCCATATGACATTCTTTAACATGTGTAGGAGTGACACTTGATAAAGCCTGATTGGAGATATAGTATATTGAACTGAAAAGACTGCATACTTTACATCCTTCATTAACATTGCTGCTGCCTTTAAATAAGAATTATCATACTGAAGGTAATTACTAGCAGCCTTCATTAACATATTACTGTAACTGTAATTAGGAGAGAGGTTTCATAAGTTGATTGGAAGTCAGGAGACAGTGCAGGAATATACCATTACTGTTGAGGGGGATGAATTTGTGTGTAGGCTATGATATAGGAAGCATATCTCAGAATGTGGATGTACAAGGTTAATCATATCTTTGTATAGTACTTACACTTTCAGATTTGATAGCGTTTCCTTTTGTAATCTTTACTGAATGATGCAATCAGTTCATATGATTACACATTATGTAATCTCAGACTTCATCTGTGTCATTGTAGCTGGTCTCACCTTGACAAATTTTAGTCCTTCTGCTGCTTAGTTCCTGTATCTAAGTGGGCAGAATAAGACAGTATTATGCGTTTTGCATCCTCCCCATAGATCTTCTTATTGTGATTTGCATGATAATCTAGTCTTTATCTCTCAGAAACAGCTCAGCATTCAAGGTGGAGAGAGATGCCAGGTTTTTGTCAGTTTAGGTGGACATGTAGTCTATATGGTTTGTCTTTATTGTTTTATGTATTCATTATTATTATTATAATTTTTTTTTTACTGTGGGATCAAATCTTCTAGCGTTTCATCTCTTTCGTTTATAAATCGGTACAACAGATAGGCTTTTCATTCTCTGGAGTTCGCACAGAAGGTATGACTCACTGAGTACTGTACTGTCTTCCTGTGCAGTGTATATTTTGTCATTTGTACTCTCATTATAAGTTTCATTAAAGAATTTGTATCATATGTTTAGTTTCTGTGTCACTCAGTGCGTGTTAAATTTATGTAATATATGGTTAATCGTTTCAAGTCCTGCCGTTCGATAGCAGACTAAGTTGCAGTTTTCTTACTTTCTCCCTTTATATAAGTAGTGCAAAAAATCTGCTCTATATTCTTTCCATAGCACTTGTCTTTCATGATTAGCATTAAACTGCAGGCTTAGGTATTCCAAGAAGTAGCTCAGGAAATTTCGAGATATTCCTCCTAAAGTTGAAGCATTAATAGGTACATGTCGAAAAATTAAGTTTAGTCTATGCATGTTGTTCAATTTCCCATTTTTTGTAACATGTAAAGAAATAAAATACAGTAGAAGTTTTAGCCACTACCCCTTATGGGGTCATGGTAGCATGGTCAGTATGATGCTGGCCTGTCAGATTAGGAGGACCCTGGTTCAAGTCCCGGTGTGATAGGGAGGTTTCTTTAAACGTGGCTGAGGGAAGTTTGCGTAGCAGGCTTTCCTTAAAACCACAAGTCCCCATACTTACACTTCTCCAACTCACAGCCACACACACGTAAGACACTTACACACACTACTACACACAATAACACTACCACATACATACACACATCAAGACGCACACACACTCTACTACATACATACACACATCAAGACGCACACACACTCTACTACATACATACACTCATCAAGACGCACACACACTCTACTACATACATACACACATAAAGACACACACACAACAATCACTACTACATACATACAACACATCAAGACGCACACACACACTACTACATACACATATACACACATCAAGATGCACACACACACACACTACTACACACATCAAGACACACACACACACACTACTACACACATCGACACACACACACAAAGACACGTACATAGCCACAGCCACCTTCACACAGTAGACTAACACCACACACACACACAGAGTGGGTGGGACAGACACCACACACACACACACATACAGGGTGGGACAGACACACCACACACACACACACACACAAGGGTGGGACAGACACACCTACACACACACACACACATAAAGGGTGGGACAGACACACCACAGGCAGACAGAGAAAGGGGTATAGGTACAAAACACAGGGAGTGAGAGAGGAAGGGGTTTTATTAAAAAGTCCAATTTTGGTATACCTCCTAAGTGGCAAAATTGATATAGCAGCCCCCTCTCTTAATATTTTTTGGATATTTTCATTTATGACCCCAGGCCTCCAGACCCATTCAGCTGAACCAAATTGTCTAGGCGTCAGCTGGAACATGATATACCACAGTTATAGCCGGTCATGCAGGGGTTAATGGTGACAGTGTAGTAACTGTCAGGCTCCTGCCTGGATTCACTCTCCAGCCGAACAAATCATCGTTCTGTCAGCCTGGAATGGAATACTAGGGAGTTGTCCCGTTAATTGCACCAGAGGGGTTAAGAATCTTAACCCCTGAGTGATGCTTGTCCCGAGCATCACTCATACAGGGGGTTAAGATTCTTAACCACCTGAAGTGATGCTTGTCCCGATATCACTCAGGGGTTAAGATTCTTAACCCTCTGGTGCTTGGGACACCAGAGGGTTAAGAATCTTGACCCCTGAGTGATGTTCGGGACAAGCATCACTCCAGGGCACCAGAGGGTTAAGATTCTTAACCCTCCCCTGGTGCCTCCATTTTCAGCTGACTCCAGACGATTTTAATCGACTGAGTGAGCTTCATAGGAGCCTGACAGTGTCATCAACCTACCGTCACCTTTTCAACCCCCTCACGACCGACATAACTGCTAGCATCATGTTCCAGCTGACGCGCAGACTAATTTGGTTCAGCCGAGAGAGGATCCTAGGATCCTGGAGACAACTATAACATCATAAACAAAATACAAAATGCGTTTCCCTCCATCTTGAACGTACTATAATTCATTTACATTAAGTAAGCTCGTATTTTCGTATTTTTGCAGCTTATTTCATGTATCTTAGTTAAAAAAGTTAAAAAATACTACGAGCCGGTGAATAAAAACCAACATCTTGTAGATTTCCAGAAGAAAATAATTACCAAACAGTTTCGGTGGACACTGCCACCATCTTTCAGTGGTCAAGATAATGAGAGGGGAGTGACATATTGACTATACAAGGGTTCCTTTTTATGCGCGTATGTGTGGAAGGGTGGGGCGTAAAGGTGAGGTGGGGGTGGGGTAGATTGTAAGCCGGGGATCAACCCACGGGGTTTTTTGGGGGGGGACATTACCGGACAGGTCAGGTGTAATTCCTATCTGACCTTACCTGTGTAAAGGCTCAGATAGGAGATTAACACCATTGACCTGTCCGGTAATGTCCCCCCAAAATCGCTCCCTTGGGTTAATCCCCGCATAATTCTTCTCCCACCCCACCTCACCTTTACCTCCACCCTTCCACACACACACACACACACACACACACACAAAAAGGAACCCCTTGTATATTCAGTAAGTCACTCCCTCTCACTATCTTGACCACTGAAGATGGTGGCAGTCCACCGAAACTGTTTGGTAATTATATTCTCCGTCTACAAGTGTGAGTTTTATTCACCGTCTTTGATTATCACGCAAGAGTGGATTCATCCAGCCAATACTACGAGCTCTGTATCTTCTTTTCATAGCCCTTCTTCGTGACTAGCATCGTATTCTCTCAGTTATGTATAGTTACAACTGAGCATTCAAGTTGGGAGGGATCACAACTTTAAGCAATTACAGTAAACAAACAAACAAACAAAGCAAGTGTCGTCCTCTTTGACTCTCTCGTCTTCGCAGGAATGCAGCGGGTACGCCATCTTGTGCGTGGAATGCGTGGAAGTGCAGGCTCTTGAGTGGAAGGAGCACGGAGCCACGGGAGACGTGTAGGATAATATTTCTGCTGGGGTCAGCCAGTCTAGAAGCCTTGGGACATTTGCCTGAAATAATAATAATAATAGAAATAACAACAAAACCATAGTCATATACATAATTCAATATCTTAGTCACTCGATCTGTCCATTCCGCCCCTTCAGTAAGAGGACGCATTTCTGTAAGCTATTTTTTCTAACTATGGGAGGTTTCGATACGTTTGATTGAGCACTATCCATAAGACTCCTAAAGCTGAGGTAAATGCCTCTGAAAGTTGCAAAATATAAAGAAACGTCTATATGATATAAAAACCTTTGTTCACCTCCTAGACTCGATCTGTGGCGCCCTAGAACAAGTGCTGACGTCATGTTTACACTTTGCTACCTTTAGACGATTTCCTGGAGCTTAAAGAAACCCTCTCGGGATGAAGTGGGACAGACACAATAACCCCTTCAGACAGAGAATCGAACTTAGCGTTACTTTGTTCTAGGTAACCGGACGATTTTATTCAGCTTAGGAGATCCCCTCGTAGTGAAGGGATTGATGGTGACTGTATCTAACCCCTCCAGTAAGAAATTTCTCTCCAGAGTTGAAGAAAATCGTCTGGAGGAAGATGAAAATCGAAAAAAGTGTTAATGTGGCGCGGTGTTGCTCCCGTAGTAGGGAAAAGTTACACGTACGATAGCAGGGGCTCTTTTCCCTCGTACGTACTCTGGCCATAGCCGGGAGCTGATCTTTCCGACCAGAAGCAACTGTAGGGCGTACAAGGCCGCTCCTACCCCGCCACGTATAGAGACTGTCGGCGCGGTGTTGCTCCTGTAGGGGAGAACAGCAGGAGAGGGATGCACTGGGGCAACTCTCTCTCTGGGGTGTACTAAGGCCGGAGCCTTGGGTCGCCTTACCCTCGTACACTTTATTAGGCCGTAGTCTTGGGCCTCCTGCCCTAGAGGGTGTAACAATTGCCGTCAATACGGTGTTACCTGGGACTGAAGCTAGTTCAGTCCCACCCCTTTTCTGACGATGGTTGTCCCGCCTGCAAGGTAGTTGCCTTTCCCTGGTCACCTGGTGTTGGGGCGGTTGGGGAACAGGGGCTCAGGACTGTATGGTGACCCTCTTGATCGGGGTCACTAACCCCAATGTTGTATCCTCCTGGGGTGGTGGTGCGTTGGCGGCCCGGTGGTGGGGTGGGGGTGGTGAGGTGGGAGGTCCGGCGGCGGGCACGGCGGGCATTTTACCACCCTCCGCTTTGTAAAAGTCACGACCCTGTGACTGGAGGTGGTAGGTGGTGGAGGTGGATGTCTGGTAGGCCGGGGTGAGGTGTTGGAGGAGGCTGACCCAGTGGGTGGTGAAGGTGTTAGGCTCCTGATGGGGGTTGAGAGTGAGCCGGAGGGAGGATGGGTGGTCAGTCCGGCGTAGGAGGCGGAGAAGGTGGGGGGTCCCTCGGATTCTGACAGGTGGGCGGTCGTGGTGGCGCTATAGCACCCTCTCAATTTTCGTCTCTGGTTGTGGTGGTACGGTGGTGGTGGTTGTTTCCGCGGCGGTGAAGGTGGGAGTTGGTGATGGGTGGTGTGGTGCAGCGTTGGTGGTGGGCGTAGCGGGCGGTGATTGAGAGTGGTGGGTTGGAGGAGGTGGGGTAGCCAGAGGAGATGCAGGCGGAGGTGAGGTTGGTGAAGGATTAGAATCAGAGGAAGGTGGTGGTGGGTCAGGTAAGGGTGAAGTGGGGGAAGGGGTTTGTGGGTATGGTGAGGTTGAGGGTGGGGTGGGGGAGGTGAGCGAGGAAAGAGAGGCAGGAGAGAGTGAGTAGGAGGATGGTGTGATATGGAAGGCGAATGAGTTGGCGGGAAAAATGAGTGGCGGGGAAGTGATGGTGGCGGGTGGTGTGGAGTGGTAGGTGGGAGGGAGTAGAGAGGAGGAGGCGGTTTTGGGAAGTAGGTTAGGGGAAGATGAGGTAAGGGTTCTAGGAGGTCTGTGAAGGGGGAGGCAGGCTTTGTGTTGGGGAGGAATAGGAAGAGGGGAGGCAGTAGTAGTGGAGAAAGTGGTGTGAGGTGGGAAGGTTAGGAATAGGGGTAGGAATAGGAGAGGGCAAAATAGAAGAGATAGTGAGAGGAAAGGAAAAGAAAAGATGACGTTTCCCCCTGTCGTGGACTGGGGGCGATGTGAGGTGGCCCTCGTCATTACGGTGGGATGCGGGGGCGCCTTCTGTGCCTTCCTCGTCTTGCATTCCTGCTTTGAGGCTTGCGGCAATCCGCGTATGCTGGGGAGGCTTGTAAGCGCTCTTGTGTTGTTTTGCTGCGGCGGGCAACTTTTAGCTGTTCACGAATGTCGTGGATTGGGCACTCAGGGCAGCAAGGAGAAAATTCCCACGGATTTACAGGGATGAGATCCGTGGGGAATTGCTTGATGTTCCCGATGCGTTTGGGGGAGGAGTGGACGGCTAGAAGGCGCCTTATTAGGTTGATTTCTTTATCCAGGTCTCCCGTCGGTTCATGTATTATGAAGTGGTTTTTAATGAAACCGGGGAGAGTCCTGAGGAGTTTGTGGAATATGAGTTGTTCCCGGGTTTTTGCGTCTGTGCCCGGGTACGCAGCGAGCCGCCTAGCCTGGATGAAGGTGTCATCGAGGCTTCCGTTGTATGTGAGGGCGTCTAGTTGCGATAAGGCTACAACTGTGCCCAGAGATGGCGTCGCTGCCTGTTTCACAATTTGTTTGAATTGATCCCATTTTAGTCTCGGGACGATTTTCGGAGTGACTGGCGATTATTTTACCCAGGTTAGGTAATGTGACTGCAATCTTTTCTTTGTCTGAGTCGAACCCTACGTCTAAGAGGGGTTTAACCATATCCAAGTACTCATCAATGTTACATTGGTCCGGGTTGAATTTCGGCAATTGAATGTGATGTTTGGCTGCCATTGTACAAGTTTCCTTTTATCGTTCCTCCGTGCTTTTACTCGGATCCAGAACCACCGCTTGCCACCAGTGTTATGCTGGCGTTTTTAAGGCGACTTCTCGTCCTAAAAACACTAGCGACTGAAGCGGGGTCCTCTTTCTAGACCGGAAGTAAAGCACCAACAAAGGAACAGGACATAAAAACTAGGCAGTACACCTTAACACATCTATTACCTTAATTCGAACCGTTACAATACACGTAGAGTGATATTTGAGATACAGGGGAACAGAGACACAGAGTTAACATTCAGCACCACAAAATATAGTTACATTCAGTGCACACTACAATGCTCATACAGGGATATCTTGAATTATATATGGTATTGTCTATGTGTCACTTTTAGGCAGGATATACACTGAACTGATCACAAAGGGGATAAACAAGATTGGGAGTCTGTAGGGGAAATATTACTATAAATAAGACAGGGTGCGGATAGAGACACATGACACAGTCACCTGGTCACGGCGACACTCACACTCAAGCGACTTTGATGAATGGTCGTGGAGAAGGAAGACGTATTTCTGAGCTCTCCTCTAGCTGCAGGGTTGCCTCACCGGCGTTAGCTTTTTCCTTTTACTCGCCACTAGGGCGTTTTTCAATAAAGTTAGGTTAGCTAGACCTCATTTTCCTCCCTGGCCTTAGTAGATATAGTAGGTGTCTATATCTAATTACTGAGATTGCCTTTGCTTACTCACCTCTGGAGTGTACCCCCCACTGATCGCTCTGGGGCGCGTGACACACAGGCGCGTCCTCCAGAGAGTGGTTTGAGAGGGTAATCTCAGACTAGGTGTGTTTTCCCCGGGCAATTTCTCCCTTGGTTGTTCTTCTCTTTCTTCCCACTTCCCTCTCACGGAGGAAGTGGTAACTATGGCGGACGCCACTACTGCCTCCCCCCCCCTTCAGGGGGGGAGGTAGTCCCACCGACCCCGACTGCTGCACGGACGGACTGCCCCCAGACTGAACGGCCCCAGACACGTACCCGTCTTGACACTAACATACACAACGCCGAGTTTGTCATGATTCACGCAGTTAGTTCCACTCCCCTGTCCAGCCTCAATCCCTTCATCATCAAGAAGGTGATTGATGGGTGTGCAGGAGGTGGAACAAGTGAAAAAACTTGCGAGTGGAGACCTTCTCGTAAAAACCAAGAATTCAGCTCAGGTCAAGGATTTGCTTAAACTGAGGAAGTTCCACTGTCACGATGTCCAAAAAACGATCCCGCACGCCATGAATTCCTGCAAAGGTGTTATCACCTGCAGGGATCTTGTGCTTATGGAGGAGGAAGAAATCGTACAGGAACTTGCTTAGCAAGATGTAACAGAGGCCAGATTCATCACAAGATTTTCGGAAGGCATAAGGACGAAGACCGCAACAGTTGTTTTGACTTTTGGAAAGGTATCTCTCCCAACCAATGTGAAAGTTGGATATGAAATAGTAAATGTCAGACCATACATCCCGAACCCCCTTCGTTGTGCAAAGTGTCAACTCTATGGACACCACAAAAAGGCTTGTCGGGCTTCCACCATTGTGTGTGGCAAGTGCGCGACTGTAGGTCACTCTGCTGACAACTGTACATCCGAGACTGAGTGCTGCTTTCTCTGCAAGGATGCTGACTCCACTTCCTCGAGGGCTTGTCCCAGGTGGAAGGAGGAGAAAGAGGTCTGCACAGTGAAGGCAACTGAGGGCATTTCCTTTTACGATGCAAGGAAGAAGGTGAAGGAGTTGCATGCAACTCCCAAGCCTATTATCTCCTATGCATCGGCGGTTGTGTCCCGTCCCGTGATGTGCACCGTTGAGACACAGACTGACCTTACATTCGCTCCTCATGCCCCACGCCCTACCTCTCAGTCTAAGCCTCCTGTACGTTCCAACTCCCTGACAGACATCCCTGTTGCCACTTCATACTCTCAGGCTGCCGCTGCTCCTTCGCAGTCAGTGCGGCCAAAACAGAAGCCTGACAAGTCAGATAAAATTAACTTGACCACCCTCACCAAACAGTCACGTCCTCATGTCCTTCCTGCTCCTAGTCCAGTGAGCGAGAGAAAGAATAGCTCTTCCTCGATGGATTCTGGGAGCCTTGTTATTGATGAGAATATGGAGATCTCCACGAGCAAGCACCGGGAAAGGTCCCCCAGTAGCCACTCGCCTCGTGGCGGGCGGCATAAAAAAAACTAAGAGCACTGGCCACCCTCGTAAATATTAAACCGTCGCTTTCACTGTATTACAGTGGAATTGCAGAGGTGTCGGGAATAAGTTACCAAATATAGCAATCTTGCTGTCAATACACAGGCCAGACATTGTTTGTTTACAGGAGACGCGCCTGGAGGATCACCCTGATCCTCCACAGTTAAAACACTACCACTCGTATAGAAGATATGAAGGTCACGGAGTCGCCATATACACCCACAAATCACACCCACAAACGGAAGTGATTCTAAATTCTACTCTGGAAGCGGTCGCGTGCAGAGTGAAATTTAATAACATGTATCTGCCTATTTGCTCTCTGTACTGTACTCCACACGGCCCCACTGATAGTGATGCTTTAAATTCACTAGTTGAACATCTACCTGGGAATAAGTTAGTGTTGGGCGACTTTAATGCCCATCACTATCAATGGGGTAGCTTGAGGATTGATGGTTGTGGGGAGCAAGTAGCCGACCTAATATTACAGTCCAACCTCTGTCTTCTGAATGATGGTAGAGTGACTCGTGTAGATGATCGTACTGGTAACTTTTCGGCCATTGACTTATCTTTGGCCTCCCCTGGTATACATCAAGATTTCTCATGGGACCCTTACGACGACTCCTTGGGAAGTGATCATTTACCCATCTGTCTTTCTTATACACGCGACATCATTTCTGACACTCCACCTCCAAACTTTAACTATAAGAAAGCAGATTGGGGATCCTTCTCAAGGATCGCCAATTTAGATATATCTGGGGAGACCATAGATGTTAAGGTCGAAAATATACCTACTTTCCATATTACACGCAGCTGAGGCTGCTATTCCCAAGACTTCTACAGTTCAGGCGAAGCATAGAGCACATTGGTGGACGCCGGATTGCCAACAAGCATTAAGAAAACGCAATAGGAGATACAGGATTTTTGATAGTCAGCCCACTGAGAAAAAATTTTATTGCATACAAACAGGCACGGGCTGAGGCAAGGAGAATAATAAGGGCCAAACGTGACTCCTGGCGGTCTGTTGTGTCCACGGTGACTCGTACACCACCATTACGTAAAGTCTGGTCCACTATAAGAATATTAAATAATAAAGGCCCATACATACGTATCACCACCCTGCGGGTTAATAATAACATCTATGACGAGCTCCCTGGACGTTGCCAACATCCTCGCCAGGAGTTTTTCTCATGTAAGTAGCTCAGCCAATTATGATCCGCGTTTTCAACATCATAAACGCATGGCTGAGCTACAGATATTAGACTTTGCCACAGAAGACGTAGACTTCCCGTACAACCAAGAGTTTATGCTAGATGAACTGCTCCTTGCCCTAAAATCCTGTAAAGACACCAGCCCTGAACCAGACACCATCACGTATGGTATGATCCAGCATCTTAATCAGGACAACCTGATTAAGATGTTAGCGATTGTACAATGAGATTTGGGCGTCTCGAACGTTCCCAAACTCATGGCACTTTGCGCTCGTCATACTGATACCCAAAGAGGCTGGTCGTCTTATGAATCCCACATCATTTCGTCCTATTGTGTTGACTTCTTGTCTATGTAAGGTCATGGAAAAAATGGTAAAACAATAGGCTTCGTTTTATTTTAGCTGTCGAAGAATTTGTTAAACGATCAACAATGTGGCTTCCGTGAAATACAGAAGTTCACTAGATCATTTAATGAATTTGGAGCATTGTATTGCAGAGGCATTTGCCAATAAAGAATTCATGATAGGGGTGTTCTTGGACATCCATAAAGCCTATGACATGACATGGCGACATGGTATACTAATGAAGCTCTATGCTTATGGTTTAAGAGGAAATTTGCCAATTTTTATTTCAAATTTCTTAAGGGACAGGACTTTGTCAAATTGCCCCGTAACGTAACATTGGATATATTTATCCAGGAAAACGGGGTGCCACAGGGAAGTGTTCTTAGTCCTACTTTATTTAGTATTATGATCAATGATATTCTGTCATCAGCTCCCATCTCCTGGAATCTTAAATACTCGCTCTATGCTGGCGATTGTGCAATATGGCACTCCTCCCGTAATGCTACAATATTCGGCGCGCCGATTCAAGCACCCCATGAATCCTTCCACCTAACAGCATTGCCGTGGGAATTTAAGTTTTCCTACTGTAAGTGAGCCGCTGTATTCTTCACTAATCAACGTACCTAATTTGTGCTTAACTTTGGATAATCAGGTGGTACCTTTTCAAATTTCTGTAAAATTTCTAGGAATACATTTTGATCGAAGAATGAATTTTAAACCACGTTAATACTTTGCTTGCTCGTTGTGATAAACCGTTAAATGTCCTTAAGTACCTAGCGGGAACTACCTGGGGTGCCAACAGAAAATCTTTATTAATGGTGTATAAGTCCCTTATTCAATTGAAGCTAGACTATGGCGCACAGGTGTATGGCTCGGCATCTGATGCCACGCTGAAAGGATTGGATGTGCTACAGAATAAATGTTTGCAAAATGTGTCTTGAAGCTGTCCGGTGTACACGTGTGGCTCGTATGGAAGTAGAGGCGAATGTGCCTCCCCTCCGTATTCGCCGTGACCACCTGGCCTTGTCCTACGGCGTAAGGACATTAATGAAAAGTAATACAATGTGGCTTGTACCCCCCTGCGTCAATACCACCACCTTCTGCGGGGGGTGCATCGGCCACTTGCCGCTCGCCTCCACTTACTGACTCAGGAGCTTGGTGTGGACCCCAGTGACTGTGACAAGTTGGTGTTTAAAAATATAGCGCCTTGGGAGCCACCCGGCTTTACAGTGGATGTCTCATGGCTCCCAGCACCAAAGACCAAGGCGCCGGAGGCGGAGGTCCACCACTTGTTTCGTAACATCAGTGTTCGTCACTTGGGGTCCCATCAATTGTACACCGACGGCTCCAAGTCGAGTGAATGTGTGGGTGCAAGTGTGTGGTCGACTGAATGTGCACTTAGGTATCGGTTGCCAACTCATACATCTGTGTTTACCTCCGAACTTTTTGCTATTGACAAAGCCAAAGACTATGCTCTCAATTCTAGGCATGACTCATTTGTCATATTTTCAGATTCAAAATCAGCCCTTCAGGCAATTGCATCTTGTACTACGGACTCTCACGAGATCCAGGGCCGCATCGTTAATAAGTTGCATTCATGCAGCAAGTCATTCACGCTGATCTGGGTGCCTGGTCATTGTCGTATCTACGGCAATGACCAGGCTGACTTACTTGCAAAGTCGGCTGTAGAGCTCGAGGAGACTTGGGAAGTTCCTCGTGATCTACGGTCAAGTCTCTCTCTCGGAAAAGAAATCAATAAATCTTCTGTTGCAAGGTCAGTGGACCAGACTAAATATTCCGACCTGTAAGCCGTACCTGGGCGACTGGGACACTGCCGACCGTCCCAGTCGCCTAGAAGAAAAAGTGTTGGCACGGTTACGGCTCAATGCCACCATTTTAACACAAATGAAACCTTATATGGAAGGACGCTTCCCACCGCACTGTGACATCTGTGATGCGGTGTTATCTATCAGTCATATCATCTTGCGCTGTCGGCGATTTATTCGTGAACGTGCTTCACTTATTAATTACTGCGGCGCAGCAGACGTCCCCTTCACACTTTCCACCATCCTGGGTGATGGGAACATTGTTATGACTGATAAATTGATGGCTTTCTTGAGAGAGACCGGACTGATCAGAGTGATGTGACTTTTATATATTATATATATATATATATATATATATATATATATATATATATATATATATATATATAAGTATATAGATAGGTAGGGATGCTGAGGTGGGGTAGGTAGGTAGGGGTGCTGGAGCAGGGTAGATAGGTAGGTAGGGATGCTGGGGTGGGGTGAATAGGTAGGTACGGGTGCTGGAGCGGGGTAGATATGCAGGTAGGGATGCTTGGGCAGTGTACATAGGTGGGTGGATAGGTAGGTACGAGTGCTGTAGCAGGGTAGATATGCAGGTAGGGATGCTAGGGCAGTGTACATAGGTAGGTAGGTGTGCTGGAGCAGGGTAGATAGGTAGGTAGGGGTCGTTGAGCAGGGTAGATAGGTAGGTGGGGGTCGTTGAGCAGGTAAGATAGGTAGGTAGGGGTCGTGGAGCAGGGTAGATAGGTAGGTAGGGGTGGTGGAGCAGAGTAGATAGATAAGTAGGGATGCTGGGGTGGGGTGGATATGTTGGTAGGGGTGTTGTAGCAGGGTAGATAGGTAAGTAGGGATGCTGGGGTGGGTTAGATAAGTAGGTAGGGATGCTGGGGTGGGGTAGATAGGAAGGTAGGTGTGCTGAAGCAGGGTAGGTAGGGGTGGTGGAGCAGGGTAGATAGGTAGGTTGGGGTGGTGGAGCAGGGTAGATAGGTAGGTTGGGGTGGTGGAGCAGGGTAGATAAGTAGGGATGCTGGGGTGGGGTGGATAGGTAGGTAGGGGTGTTGTAGCAGGGTAGATAGGTAGGTAGGGATGCTGGGGTGGGGTAGATCGGTAGGGAGGGATGCTGGGGTGTGGTAGATAGGTAGGTAGGGATGCTGGGATGGGGTACATTGGTAGGCAGGGGTGCTGGGGCTGGGTAGATAGGTAGGTAGGTAGGGATGCTGGGGTGGGGTAGACATGTAGGCAGAGGTGTTGGAGCAGTGTAGATAGGTAGGTAGGGATACTGGGGTGGGGTAGATAAGTAGGTATGGGTGCTGGGGTGGGGTAGATAGGTAGGTAGGGGTACTGGAGCAGGGTAGATAGGTAGGTAGGGATGCGGGGGTGGGTTAGATTGATAGGGCTGGTTGGTGGGGCTGGGTAGATAGGTGGGTAGGGATGCTTGGGTGGGGTAGATAGGTAGGTAGGATTCCTGGGGCAGGGTAGATAGGTAGGTGGGGGTGCTGGGGTGGGGTAGATATGTAGACAGAGGTGCTGGGGTGTGGTAGATATGTAGACAGGGGTGCTGGAGCAGGGTAGATGGATAGGTAGAGATGCTGGGGTGGGGTAGATAGGAAGGTAGGGGTGCTGGGATGGGGTAGATAGGAAGGTAGGGGTGCTGGGATGGGGTAGATAGGAAGGTAGGGGTGCTGGGATGGGGTAGATAGGAAGGTAGGGGTGCTGGGATGGGGTAGATAGGAAGGTTGGGGTGCTGGGGTGGGGTAGATAGGTAGGTAGTGATGCTGGGGTGGGGTAGATAGGTATGTAGGGATTGTGTGTGGGGTAGATAGGTAGGTAGGGATGTTGGTGGGGTAAATAGGTAGGTAGGTAGGGGTGCTGGGGATGGGTAGATAGGGAAGGTAGGGGTGCTGGGATGGGGTAGATAGGAAGGTAGGGGTGCTGGGATGGGGTAGATAGGAAGGTAGGGTGCTGGGATGGGTTAGATAGGAAGGTAGGGGTGCTGGGTTGGGGTAGATAGGAAGGTAGGGGTGCTGGGATGGGGTAGATAGGAAGGTTGGGGTGCTGGGGAGGGGTAGATAGGTACGAAGGGAAGCTGGGGTGGGGTAGATAGGTAGGAAGGGAATGTGTGGGGTAGATAGGTAGGTAGGGATGTTGGGGGGATAAATAGGTAGGTATGGGTAGGGGTGCTGGGGCAGGGTAGATAGGTAGGTGCTGGGGAGGGGTAGATAGGTAGGGGTGCTGGGGCAGGGTAGATAGGTAGGGGTGCTGTGGCAGGGTAGATAGGTAGGTAGGGATGCTGGGGTGGGGAAGATAGGTATGCAGGGGTGGTGTAGATAGGTATGAAGGTAAGGGGTAGATAGGAACGTAGGGCTGATGTCATGGGGTAGATAGGAACGTTGGGGTGCTGGGGGTAGAGTATTAATATAGGTAGGGGTGCAGAAGCATTGTAGAAAGGTAATTAGTGGTCAGGGGGGGGGATAGATGGGTAGGTAAGGGTGCTGGGGTGGGGTACATAGGTAGGTATCGATGCTGGAGCAGGGTAGATAGGTAGGTAGGGATGGTGGGGTGGGGTAGATAGGTAGTCAAGGGTGCTGGGGTGGGGTAGATAGGTAAGTAGAGATGCTGGGGTGGGGTTGATAGGTAGGTAGAGATGCTGGGGTAGGGTAGATAGGTAGGTAAGGGTGCTGGGGTAGGGTAGATAGGTAGGTAGGGCTGCTGGGGTAGGGTAGATAGGTAGGTAGGGATGCTGGAGCAGGGTAGATAGGTAGGTAGGGATGCTGGAGCAGGGTAGATATGTAGGTAGGGATGCTGGAGCAGGGTAGATAGATAGGTAGGGATGCTGGGATGGGGTAGATAGGAATGTTGGGGCGCTGGGGTAGGGTATATAGGTAGGTAGGGATGCTGCAGCAGGATAGAAAGGTAGGTAGGGGTGCTGGGGTGGGACAGATGGGTAGGTAAGGGTGCTGGGGTGGGGTAGATAAGTAGGTAGCAATACTGGAGCAGGGTAGATAAGTAGGTAGGGATGCTGGAGCAGGGTAGATAGGTAGGGAGGAATGCTGGGGTGGGGTAGATAGGGATGCTGAAGCAGGTAGATAGGTAGGTAGGGATGCTGGGGTGGGGTGGGTAGGTAGGTAGGGGTGCTGGAGCGGGGTAGATAAGTAGGTAGGGATGCTGGAGCAGGGTAGATAGGTAGGTAAGGGTGCTGGGGTGGGGTAGATAGGTAGGTAGGGATGCTGGAGCAGGGTAGATAGGTAGGTAGGGATGCTGGAGCAAGGTAGATATGTAGGTAGCGATGCTGAGGTGGGGTGGATAGGTAGGTAGGGGTGTTGTAGCAGGGTAGATAGATAAGTAGAGATGCTGGGGTGAGGTAGATATGTAGGTAGGGATGCTGGGGTGAGGCAGATATGTAGGTAGGGATGCTGGGGTGAGGTAGATATGTAGGTAGGGATGCTGGGGTGGGGTAGATAGGTAGGTAGGGATGCTAGGATGGGGTACATATGTAGGTAGGGGTGCTGGGGCAGGGTAGATAGGTAGGTAGGGATGCTGGGGGTGGGGTAGACATGTAGGCAGAGGTGTTGGAGCAGGGTAGATAGGTAGGTAGGGGTGCTGGAGTAGGGTAGGTAGGTAGGGGTGCTGGAGTAGGGTAGATAGGTAGGTAGGGGTGCTAGAGCAGGGTTGATAAGGAGGTAGAGGTGCTGGGGCAGGGTAGATAGGTAGGTAGGGATGCTGGGGTGGGGTAGATAGGTAGGTAGGGATGCTGGGGCAGGGAAGATACAGTAGCTAGGGGTGCTGGGGTGGGGTAGATAGGTAGGTAGGGGTGCTGGAGCAGGGTAGATAGGTAGGTAGGGGTGCTGGAGCAGGGTAGATAGGTAGGTAGGGGTGCTGGAGCAGGGTATGTATATTAGGTAGGTAGGAGTGCTGTAGCAGGGTAGGTAGGTAGGTAAGGATGGTGTGGTAGTTAGGTGGGTAGGTAGAGATGCTAGGGCAAAGTATGTACAATATGTAGATATAGGTGTTGGGGCAGAGTAGATAGATAGGTAGGGTTGCTGGTGCAGGGTAGGTAGGCAGGTAAGGGTGCTAAGGCAGGGTAGGTACAATAGGTAGATAGGGGTGTTGGGGCAGGGTATGTAGGCAGGTAGGGGTGTTGGGGCAGGGTATGTAGGTAGGGGTGGGGTGCTGGGGCAGGGTAAGTAGGTAGTGGTGGGGTGCTGGGGCAGGGTAAGTAGGTAGTGGTGGGATGCTAGGACAATAGGTTGGTAGGTAGGGGTGCTGGGGCAGGGTAGGCAGGTAATAAGGATGCTGGGGCAGGGTAGGTAGATAATAGGGGTGCTGAGGCAGGGTAGGTATGGGAGGTAGGGCAGGGTAGGTAAATATGTATGGGTGCTAGGGCAAGGTAGGTAAATATGTATGGGTGCTAGGGCAAGGTAGGTAAATATGTATGGGTGCTAGGGCAGGGTAGGTAAATATGTATGGGTGCTAGGGCAGGGTAGGTAAATATGTATGGGTGCTAGGGCAGGGTAGGTAAATATGTATGGGTGCTAGGGCAGGGTAAGTAAATATGTATGGGTGCTAGGGCAGGGTAGGTAAATATGTATGGGTGCTAGGGCAGGGTAGGTAAATATGTATGGGTGCTAGGGCAGGGTAGGTAGGGGTGCTGGAGCAGGGTATACAAGTAGGTAGGGGTATGCTAGGGCAGGGTAGGTAGGGGTATGCTAGGGCAGGGTAGGTAGGGGTGCTGAAGCAGGGTATATAAGTAGGTAGGGGTGATAGAGTAGGGCAGATAAGTAGTTACGGGTGCTGGAGCAGGGTAGGTAGGTAGTTACGGGTGCTGGAGCAGGGTAGGTAGGTAGTTAAGGGTGCTGGGGTAGGGTAGGTAGGTTAGTTACGGGTGCTGGAGCAGGGTAGGTAGGAAGGTAGTTATGGGTGCTGGGGCAGGGTAGGTAGGTAGGTAGTTACGGGTGCTGAGGCAGGGTAGGTAGGTAGGTAGGGGTGGTGGGGCAGGGTAGGTAGGTAGGTAGGGGTGGTGGGGCAGGGTAGGTAGGTAGGTAGGGGTGCTAGGGCAGGGTAGGTAGGTAGGTAGGGGTGCTAGGGCAGGGTAGGTAGGTAGGTAGGTAGGTAGGGGTGCTGGAGCAGGGTAGGTAGGTAGGTAGGTAGGTAGGGGTGCTGGAGCAGGGTAGGTAGGTAGGGGTGCTGGAGCAGGGTAGGTAGGTAGGTAGGGGTGCTGGAGCAGGGTAGGTAGGTAGGTAGGGGTGCTGGAGCAGGGTAGTTAGGTAGGTAGGTAGGTAGGGGTGCTGGAGCAGGGTAGGTAGGTAGGTAGGTAGGGGTGCTGGAGCAGGGTTGGTAGGTAGGTAGGTAGGGGTGCTGGAGCAGGGTAGGTAGGTAGGTAGGGGTGCTGGGGCAGGGTAGGTAGGTATGGGTGGGATGCTGGGACAGGGTAGGTTGGTAGGGAGAGGTGCTGGGGCTAGGTAGATAAGTAGGCAGGGGTGCTGGGGCAGGGTAGGCAGGTATGGGTGGGATGCTGGGACAGGGTAGGTTGGTAGGGAGAGGTGCTGGGGCTAGGCAGATAATTAGGCAGGGGTGCTGGGGCAGGGTAGGTAGGGGTGCTGGGGCTAGGCAGATAATTAGGCAGGGGTGCTGGGGCAGGGTAGGTAGGGGTGCTGGGGCAGGGTAGGTAGGGGTGCTGGGGCAGGGTAGGTAGGGGTGCTGGAGCAGGGTAAACAGGTAGGGGTGGGGTGCTGGGGCAGAGTAGGTAGGTAGGTTTGGATGCTGGGACAGTTGATAGGTAGGGAGAGGTGCTGGGGCAGGATAGGTAGGTAGGTAGGGGTGCTGGGGCAGGATAGGTAGGTAGATAGGGATGCTGGAGCAGGGTAGGCAGGTAGTGGTGCTGGAGCAGGGTAGGCAGGTAGTGGTGCTGGAGCAGGGTAGATAAGTAGGCAGGTAGTGGTGCTGGGACAGGGTAGGTAGGTAATAGGGATGCTGGGGCAAGGTAGGTAGGTAACTAGGGGTGCTAGGGCAGGGTATGTAAATATGTATGGGCACAGGGGCAGGGTAGATAGATATGTATGGGTGTTAGGGAAGGGTAGGTAAGGGTGCTGAGGCAAGGTATATAAGTAGGTAGGGGTGCTGGAACAGGGTAGGTAGATAGGGTGCTGGGGCAGGGTAGGAAGGTAGGGGTGCTGGGGCAGAGTAGGTAGATATGTAAGGGTGCTGGGACACGGTAGGTAGGTAGGTAGGTAGGTAGGGGTGCTGGAGCAGGGCAGGGTAGATAGGTAGGTAGGGTTGCTCGGGCTGGGTAGGTAGGAGTGCTGGGGCAGGGTAGGTAGGTAGGTAGGGGTGCTGGGGCTGGGTAGGTAGGGGTGCTGGGGCTGGGTAGGTAGGGGTGCTGGGGCAGGGTAGGTAGGGGTGCTGGGGCAGGGTAGGGTAGGTAGGTAGGTAGGGGTGCTGGGGCAGGTAGGGTAGGTACGTAGGTAGGGGTGCTGGGGCAGGGTAGGTAGGTATGGGTGGGATGCTGGGACAGGGTAGGTTGGTAGGGAGAGTGTGCTGGGGCTAGGTAGATAAGTAGGCAGGGGTGCTGGGACAGGGTAGGCAGGTATGGGTGGGATGCTGGGACAGGGTAGGTTGGTAGGGAGAGGTGCTGGGGCAGGGTAGGTAGGTATGGGTGGGATGCTGGGACAGGGTAGGAAGGTAGGGAGAGGTGCTGGGGCTAGGCAGATAATTAGGCAGGGGTGCTGGGGCAGGGTAGGTAGGGGTGCTGGGGCAGGGTAGGTAGGGGTGCTGGAGCAGGGTAAACAGGTAGGGGTGGGGTGCTGGGGCAGAGGAGGTTGGTAGGGTATGGTTGGTGGTACGTTGGCAGGGTGGGGAGAGGTGATGGGGCAGGTTAGGTAGGTTGGTAGGGGTGCTGGGGGCAGGATAGGTAGGTAGGTAGGGATGCTGGAGCAGGGTAGGCAGGTAGTGGTGCTGGAGCAGGGTAGGCAGGTAGTGGTGCTGGAGCAGGGTAGATAAGTAGGCAGGTAGTGGTGCTGGGACAGGGTAGGTAGGTAATAGGGATGCTGGGGCAAGGTAGGTAGGTAACTAGGGGTGCTAGGGCAGGGTAGGTAAATATGTTTGGGTACAGGGGCAGGGTAGATAGATATGTATGGGTGTTAGGGAAGGGTAGGTAAGGGTGCTGAGGCAAGGTATATAAGTAGGTAGGGGTGCTGGAACAGGGTAGGTAGATAGGGTGCTGGGGCAGGGTAGGTAGGTAGGGGTGCTGGGGCAGGGTAGGTAGGTAGGGGTGCTGGGGCTGGGTTGGTAGGTAGGTAGGTAGGTGTGCTGGGACAGGGTAGGTAGGTAGGTAGGTAGGTAGGGGTGCTGGGGCAGGGCAGGGAGGGTAGGTAGGTAGGGGTGCTGGGGCAGGGTAGGGGGGGTGTGTAGGTAGGTGAGATCGGGCAGGGTAGGGTAGGTAGGTAGGTAGGGGTGCTGGGGCAGGGTAGGTAGGGGTGCTGGGGCCGGGTAGGGTAGGTAGGTAGGTAGGGGTGCTGGGGCAGGGTAGGGTAGGTAGGTAGGTAGGGGTGCTGGGGCAGGGTAGGGTAGGTAGGTAGGTAGGGGTGCTGGGGCAGGGTAGGGTAGGTAGGTAGGTAGGGGTGCTGGGGCAGGGTAGGGTACGTAGGTAGGTAGGGGTGCTGGGGCTGGGTTGGGTAGGTAGGTAGGTAGGGGTGCTGGGGCAGGGTAGGGTAGGTAGGTAGGTAGGGGTGCTGGGGCAGGGTAGGGTAGGTAGGTAGGTAGGGGTGCTGGGGCAGGGTAGGGTAGGTAGGTAGGTAGGGGTGATCGGGCGTGGTAGGGGTGGTAGGTAGGTTGGGGGGCTGGGGCAGGGTTGGGTTGGTTGGTAGGTAGGGGTGCTGGGGCAGGGTAGGGTAGGTAGGTAGGTAGGGGTGCTGGGGCAGGGCAGGGTAGGTAGGCAGGGGTGCTGGGGCAGGGCAGGGTAGGTAGGTAGGTAGGGGTGCTGGGGCAGGGTAGGGTAGGTAGGTAGGTAGGGGTGCTGGGGCAGGGTAGGGTAGGTAGGTAGATAGGGGTGCTGGGGCAGGGTAGATAGGGGTGCTGGGGCAGGGTACATAGGGGTGAGGGGGGTGGGTGGAAAGGGGTGGTGGGGCAGGGTAGATAGGGGTGCTGGGGCAGGGTAGATAGGGGTGCTGGGAGCAGGGTAGGTAGGGGTGCTGGGGCAGGAGTAGATAGGGGTGCTGGGGCAGGGTAGATAGGTAGGTGATGGGAAGCAGGGATGGAGTGCTGGGGCAGGGTAGGTAGGTAGGTGATGGGAAGCAGGGTAGGTGGGGTGCTGGGGCAGGGTAGGTAGGTAGGTGCTGGGAAGCAGGGTAGGTAGGGGTGCTGGAGGAGAGTAGGTAGGTAGGGATGGGGTGCTGGGGCAGGGTAGGTAGGTAGGGATGGGAAGCAGGGATGGAGTGCTGGAGGAGAGTAGGTAGGTAGGGATGGGAAGCAGGGATGGGGTGCTGGAGGAGAGTAGGTAGGTAGGGATTGGAAGCAGGATGGGGTGCTGGAGGAGAGTAGGTAGGTAGGGATGGGGTGCAGGAGGAGAGTAGGTAGGTAGGTAGGGATGGGGTGCTTGGGCAAGGTAGGTAGGTAGGGATGGGGTGCTGGCAAGGTAGGTAGGTAGGGATGGGGTGCTTAGCAAGGTAGGTAGGTAGGGATGGGGTGCTTGGGCAAGAGTAGGTAGGTAGGGATGGGTTGCTTGGGCAAGGTAGGTAGGTAGGGATGGGGTGCTTGGGCAAGGTAGGTAGGTAGGGGATGGGGTGCTTCGTCAAGGTAGGTAGGTAGGGATGGGGTGCTTGGGCAAGGTAGGTAGGTAGGGATGGGGTGCTTGGGCAAGGTAGGTAGGTAGGGGATGGGGTGCTTGGGGCAAGGTAGGTAGGTAGGGATGGGGTGCTTGGGCAAGGTAGGTAGGTAGGGATGGGGTGCTTGGGCAAGGTAGGTAGGTAGGGATGGGGTGCTTGGGCAAGGTAGGTAGGTAGGGATGGGGTGCTTGGGCAAGGTAGGTAGGTAGGGATGGGGTGCTTGGGCAAGGTAGGTAGGTAGGGATGGGGTGCTTGGGCAAGGTAGGTAGGTAGGGATGGGGTGCTTGGGCAAGGTAGGTAGGTAGGGATGGGGTGCTTGGGCAAGGTAGGTAGGTAGGGATGGGGTGCTTGGGCAAGGTAGGTAGGTAGGGATGGGGTGCTTGGGCAAGGTAGGTAGGTAGGGATGGGGTGCTTGGGCAAGGTAGGTAGGTAGGGATGGGGTGCTGGGGCAGAGTAGGTAGGCAGGGGTGGGATGCTGGAACAGGGTAGGTTGGTAGGGAGAGGTGCTGGGACAGGGCAGGCAGGTTGTGGTGCTGGAGCAGGGTATATAATTAGCTAGAGGTGCTGGGGCAGGGTAGATAAGTAGATAGGGTGCTGGGTCAGGGTAGGTAGGTAGGGAGTGGTGCTGTGGCAGGGTAGGCATGTAGTTACGGGTGCTGGAGCAGGGTAGGTAGGTAGGTAAGTAGGTAGGGGTGCTGGAACAGGGTAGGGAGGTAGGGAGGGTGTTGGGGCAGGGGTAGATAGGTAGGGAGGGGGTGTTGGGGCAGGGTTGGTAGATAGGTAGGGGTGCTGGGACAGTAGGTAGAGTAAGGACAGGTGCTGGGGCAGGGTAGGTAGGCATCCAGGGGCAGGGTAGATAGGTAGGTAGGGGTGCTGGGGCAGGGTAGGTAAATAGGTAGGGGTACTGGAGCAAGGTAGGTAGGTAGTTAAGGGTACCAGAGCAGGGTAAGTAGGTAGTGAGGGGTGCCAGATCCAGGTAGGTAGGTAGTTAAGGGTGCTGGGGTATGGTAGGTATGTAAGTAGGGGTGCTGGGGCATGGTAGGTATGTAAGAATGGGTGCTGGGGCATGGTAGGTATGTAAGTATGGGTGCTGGGGCATGGTAGGTATGTAAGTATGGGTGCTGGGGCATGGTAGGTATGTAAGTAGAGGTGCTGGGGTATGGCAGGTATGTAAGTAGGGGTGCTGGAGCATGGTAGTTATGTAAGTAGGGGTGCTGGAGCATGGTAGTTATGTAAGTAGGGGTGCTGGAGCATGGTAGGTAAGTAGGGGTGCTGGGGCATCGTAGGTATGTAAGTAGGGGGTGCTGGGGTATGGTAGGTATGTAAGTAGGGGGTGCTGGGGCATGGTAGGTATGTAGGGGTGCTGGGGCATGGTAGGTATGTAAGTAGGGGGTGCTGGGGCATGGTAGGTATGTAAAGTAGAGTGCTGGGGCATGGTAGGTATGTAAGTAGAGGTGCTGGGGCATGGTAGGTATGTAAGTAGAGTGTGCTGGGGCATGGTAGGTATGTAAGTAGGGGTGCTGGAGCATGGTAGTTATGTAAGTAGGGGTGCTGGAGCATGGTAGGTAAGTAGGGGTGCTGGGGCATCGTAGGTATGTAAGTAGGGGTGCTGGGGTATGGTAGGTATGTAAGTAGGGGTGCTGGGGCATGGTAGTTATGTAAGTAGAGGTGCTGGGGCATGGTAGGTATGTAAGTAGAGGTGCTGGGGCATGGCAGGTATGTAAGTAGGGGTGCTGGAGCATGGTAGTTATATAAGTAGGGGTGCTGGAGCATGGTAGGTAAGTAGGGGTGCTGGGGCATGGTAGGTATGTAAGTAGGGGTGCTGGGGTATGGTAGGTATGTAAGTAGGGGTGCAGGGGTATGGTAGGTATGTAAGTAGGGGTGCTGGGGCATGGTAGGTATGTAAGTAGGGGTGCTGGGGTATGGTAGGAAGGTAGGGGTGCTAGGACAGGGTAGGTACAATAGGTAGGTATGGGTGTTGGGGCAGGGTAGGTAGGTAAGGGTGGGGTGCTGGTGCAGAGTAGGTAGGGGTGCTGGTACAAGGTAGGTAGGTAGATAGGGGTGGGGTGCTGGTACAGGGTAGCTAGGTAGGGGTGGGGTGCTGGTACAGGGTAGGTATGGGTGCTGGTGCAGGGTAGGTACGGGTGCTGGTACAGGGTAGGTATGGGTGCTGGTACAGGGTAGCTAGGTAGGGGTGGGGTGCTGGTACAGGGTAGGTAGGAAGAGGTGGGGTGCTGGGGCAGGGTAGGTAAGTAGGCAGGGATGTTGGGGCTGGGTAGGTAGGTAGGCAGGGGTGCTGGGGTTGGGTAGGTAGGTAGGCAGGGGTGCTGGGGTACGATAGGTAGGTAGGTAGGGGTGCTGGGGTACGATAGGTAGGTAGGTAGGGGTGCTGGGGCAGGGTAGTTAAGTAGGTAGGGGTGCTGGGGCAGGGTAGATAAGTAGGTATGGGTGCTGAGGCAGGGCAGTTAGGTAGTTAGGGGTGCTGGGGCAGGGTAGGTAGGCAGGGGTGCTGGGGCAGGGTAGTAAGATAGGAAAGCGGGGGCAGGGTAGATAAGTAGGTAGGGGGTGCTGGGGCAGGGTAGGTAGGGAGGGGTGCTGGAGCAGGGTAGGCAGATAGGAGTGCTGGGGCAGGGTAGATAAGTAGGTATGGGTGCTGAGGCAGGGGTAGACAGATAGGAGTGCTGGGGCTGGGTAGATATGTAGGTATGGGTGCCGGGGCAGGGTAGATAAGTAGGTATGGGTGCTGGGGCAGGGTAGATAAGTAGGTATGGGTGCAGGGTCAGGGTAGATAAGTAGGTATGGGTGCCGGTGCAGGGTAGATAAGTAGGTATGGGTGCAGGGGCAGGGTAGATAAGTAGGTATGGGTGCGGGGGCAGGGTAGATAAGTAGGTATGGGTGCAGGGGCAGGGTAGAGAAGTAGGTAAGGGTGCTGGGGCAGGGGTAGATAAGTAGGTATGGGTGCCGGGGCAGGGTAGATAAGTAGGTATGGGTGCCGGGGCAGGGTAGATAAGTAGGTATGGGTGCCAGGGCAGGGCAGATAAGTAGGTATGGGTGCTGGGGCAGGGCAGATAAGTAGGTATGGGTGCTGGGGCAGGGTAGATAAGTAGGTATGGGTGCTGGGGCAGAGT